>NW_027590947.1:2500-139957 GCF_964213995.1 Mustelus asterias
GGAGATGCCACAGAAGATGATTAAAGTGTGGGAGTGGGGGGTGGGGGGGGGGGAGGGGGGGGTGGTGGCGGGGGGTGGTGGTGATTGTCCCTTTTCTAAGGGCAACACAAAAGAAGAGGGTCACTTGGCTTGAGGGACCAATCGGGACCGAGAGTGGGTAATCACCTCTGAGGGTGGAGTCCTCTCTGAGGCAGAAGTCAGGTTGAAGGCTTCTAGAAGATATGTCGGGACCAAGGCGGCTGATGGTCTGCTCCAGGAGAGGTGGGATAGTGGTCGGGCTGGGTAGGGGGGGCGGGGGGTGGTTTTGAGGTTGGCAGCCTCTGTACAGTATTTTCCTAATTAATAAACACTCTGAGTTCCTGACATGAGTGAGCATCATTACGATGGGGAAGAACTTCTCTTCCTTTAGGCCCACAAGCTGTGCTGGAAAAATATTTAAATGCTGCAATTGGCCACCGCTGCCTCCCTATAGCTACCGGCTTTCCTGAGCCTCGGGAATCTCAGCCAATCAGCCGACAAATCGACTGATGGATGGAGCCTCATTGGTGGGAATAAACGGGTCTTTTTCCGAGTGGTCGGCAGTGACTGGTGAGGGACCGCAAGGGTCAGTGCTGGGGCCCCGGCTATTCACAATATCTGGATAAATGAGGGAACCAAATGTTACAATTTCCATTTCCAAGTTTGCTGACAACACAAAACTGGGCAGAATTGAGAGTAGTGAGGAGGCTTCAAGGTGATCTAGACAAAGTGAGTGAGTGGGCAAACACGGGGAAGATGCAGTACAATGCAGTTAAATGTGAAGTTATACACTTCAGTGTGAAAAACAGAAAACAAGCTTATTATTGAAATGGTGAGATATTGGGAAGAACGGAATCACAAAGGGATCTGGGTGTCCTTGTCCAACAGTCGATGAAAGTGAAGAGGCAGGTACAGCTCGCAAGCAGGAAGATAAATGGCATGTTGGCCTTCGTTGCAAGAGGATTTGAGAAGCAGGAATGTTTTAATGCAGTTGAACAAAGAACAATGTAAATTACAGCACAGGAACGGGCCCTTCGGCCCCTCCAAGGCTGCACCGACCATGCTGCCCGACTGAACTAAAACCCCCTACTCTTCCGGGGACCATATCCCACTATTCCCATCCTATTCATATATTTGTCCAGACACCCCTTAAAAGTCACTATTGGATCGTCCCAGTTATACAGAGCCTTGGTAAGACCACAGCTGGAGTATTGCGTGCAGTTTTGGTCTCCCTACCTAAGAAAGGATACACTTTGCATAGAGGGAGTGCAGTGGAGGGTCACAAGGCTGATAGTGAGGTTGGTGAGACTCCTGTGAAGGGAGACTGGGTCGACCGGGCCTGCATTCACTAGAGTTTAGAAAGATGAGAGGAGATCTGGTTGAGACGTAGAAAAATTCTGGCAGGGCTGGACTGACTGGATATACGGAGGATTTCTTCCCTGGCTGGGGAATCCAAGTAAGAGTTTTAACAACACCAGGTTAAAGTCCAACAGGTTTAGTTGGTAGCAAATGCCATGAGCTTTCTGAGCGCTGCTCCTTCATCAGATGGAGTGGATATCTGCTCTCATGATGTGGAGATGCCGGCGTTGGACTGGGGTGAACACAGTAAGAGTTTTAACAACACCAGGTTAAAGTCCAACAGGTTTATTTGGTAGCAAACTGTTTGCTACCAAATAAACCTGTTGGACTTTAACCTGGTGTTGTTAAAACTCTTACTATCTGCTCTCAAACAGGGCACAGAGACACAAAATCAAGTTACAGAATACTGATTAGAATGCGAATCTCGACAGCCAACCAGGTCTTAAAGATACAGACAATGTGAGTGGAGGGAGCATTAAGCACAGGTTAGAGAGATGTGTATTGTCTCCAGACAGGACAGCCAGTGAGATTCTGCAAGTCCAGGAGGCAAGCTGTGGGGGTTACTGATAGTGTGACATAAAGCCAACATCCCGGTTGAGGCCGTCCTCATGTGTGTGGAACTTGGCTATCAGTTTCTGCTCAGCGACTCTGCGCTGTCGTGTGTTGTGAAGGCCGCCTTGGAGAACGCTTACCCAAAGATCAGAGGCTGAATCCAAGAACCAGGGACACAGTCTCAGGATGCTGTATGACCATTCAGGACTGAGATGTAGCTGTCACTCAGAGGGTGGTGAGCCTGTGGAATTCACCACCACAGAAAGTCATGGTGGCTAAGTCACTGAGTCATTCAAGAGAGAAATAATGTTTTCGATTTTAATGGCATCGTTTAACAAGGGGGGTTTGGGAAGAAAGTGGGAATACATGATTGAGAGAGGATCAGCCAGGATCATACTGAATGGTGGAGCAGGCTCGAAGGGCTGAATGGCCTCCTCCCACTCCTAGCTTCTCTGATTCTATGATGCCAGACTGGGCCCCTCTGGGTGAAGTCACTAAAATAACCCCAAAGCCCCAGGGAAAGGCTAAAGGAAATGTGTTGAGGGGGTTTGACGTATTTAACAAGCTCCCGACTCTAACCCTCTGCCAAACCATCGTGCGGAGCTGGGAGATTGGGTAAATCTCCAAGGCCCAGCTCAAGTTTCAGAATTGAAAGGAGGGACATTGAAACCTTGGGGCAGATTTACTTTCAATCCATTTCTGAGATGTGGAGAGTGCAGTCCAAGACCAGCATCTGTTACCCATCCCTAATTGGCCCCTTGAGAAGGTGGTGGTGAGCTGCCTTCCTGAACCCGCTGCAGTCCTTGTGGTGTAGGTACACCCACAGTGCTGTTAGGGAGGGAGTTCCAGGATTTAGACCCAGCAACAGTGAAGGAGCGGCTGATATATTCCCAACTCAGGATGGAGCTGATGGTGTCACCACACACCTGATGTCCTGACCCTTTGAGAGTGTTTGGAAAGTGCCAATGGACCCGTGGCTTGTGCTTTCTGTGCACAATATGGACCCTAACCCGCACCTGGGAGGGAAAACCCAGGAAAGCATCCACAAAACAGAAGCTGAATATTCCCGTAACGTGAATCAAACTGCCGCGGAGGCCGGAAATCCGAATAAACACAACCTGTGGCTGTTTATGGAAGAATTTCTGTTTAAACCAGTCCGTGAGCGAACCCTGCCAGGAGTGGTTAATTGGGGGGACACCGCAGGGGGGGGGGGACCATGCGGGAGGGGGGGGGCGGTGCGGGAGGGGGGGGGGGCGGTGCGGGGGGGGGCAGTGCGGGAGGGAGGCACACTGCGGGGGGGGGGCACACTGCGGGGGGGGCACACTGCGGGGGGGGGAACACTGCGGGGGGGGGAACACTGCGGGGGGGCACACTGCGGGGGGGGCACACTGCGGGGGGGCACACTGCGGGGGGGGCACACTGCGGGGGGGGAACACTGCGGGGGGGGCACACTGCGGGGGGGCACACTGCGGGGGGGGCACACTGCGGGGGGGGAACACTGCGGGGGGGACACACTGCGGGGGGCACACTGCGGGGGGGCACACTGCGGGGGGGGCACACTGCGGGGGGGCACACTGCGGGGGGGCACACTGCGGGGGGGGCACACTGCGGGGGGGCACACTGCGGGGGGGGCACACTGCGGGGGGGCACACTGCGGGGGGGGCACACTGCGGGGGGCACACTGCGGGGGGGCACACTGCGGGGGGGGCACACTGCGGGGGGGGCACACTGCGGGGGGGCACACTGCGGGGGGGCACACTGCGGGGGGGCACACTGCGGGGGGGGCACACTGCGGGGGGGCACACTGCGGGGGGGCACACTGCGGGGGGGGCACACTGCGGGGGGGGCACACTGCGGGGGGGCACACTGCGGGGGGGCACACTGCGGGGGGGCACACTGCGGGGGGGCACACTGCGGGGGGGCACACTGCGGGGGGGGCACACTGCGGGGGGGCACACTGCGGGGGGGCACACTGCGGGGGGGCACACTGCGGGGGGGGCACACTGCGGGGGGGGCACACTGCGGGGGGGCACACTGCGGGGGGGCACACTGCGGGGGGGCACACTGCGGGGGGGCACACTGCGGGGGGGGCACACTGCGGGGGGGGCACACTGCGGGGGGGCACACTGCGGGGGGGCACACTGCGGGGGGGCACACTGCGGGGGGGCACACTGCGGGGGGGGCACACTGCGGGGGGGCACACTGCGGGGGGGCACACTGCGGGGTGCACAGGGTAATTCACAGCTGTTGTGGTCATTTTCTAGACTTGTTCCTCTCTGGATTGGCGCGATCACTCCCACGAGTGGGAGCTCTCGGACAGGAGCTGCCCTCCCAGCGATGCTCCCTGAATCTGAATGGTCTGTAACCTCTCTCCCACCCCCAGCTCCCCTTCGACCTCTGCCAAAAACCAACGTTACTGGGGGCGAAGAATGATCATCACTTTCAGCCTCCAGTACACCAAATTTGTTTAATTACCCGGGAGTTCAGTTCAGCTCCGTCACCCAGTTTGATGGCAATGTGATTTAATAACTTCCTCCCAGCGATCGTGCCGCTGAGTCAGAGGACGTGGGTTCAAATCCCACTCCGGATACTCTGGCAGGGGAATGGGAGCTGACAGACCGGCACATCTCCTCTCCCGCTGGGTGGGAGCTGCTCTCAGCCACTTCCATTCCCATCTCTCCGAGCCAATGGCGACGCTCCCTCTTCCTGCACCATTGCCTCTGGTGTCCCCCAAAGATCCATCCTTGCACCCCACCCCCCCCACCTCCTATTTCTCACCGACCCGCTACCCCTCAGCAACGCCACAGCGTTAGGGTTCACATGTACATTGGTGATGGATGCCCTACCTCACCGCCAACTCTCTCTCGCCTCCTCCACTCGTACCAACGGATCAGCTGCTTATCATCGAAGATCACAGAATCCCTACAGTGCAGAAGGAGGCCATTCAGCCTATCAAGCCTGCACCGACCACAATCCCACCCAGGCCCCATCCCCTTACCCCACTAATCCCCTTGACACTGAGGGGCAATTTTGTTCGCATGGCCAACTCACCTAACCCGTATCTGACATCCAGACCCGGATAACCATCATTAAAGAAGAAATAGCAGGACACTGGGAAAAAATGGTTCGATCAAGCAGACGCAGCATGAATTCGTGTTTGACGAATTTACTGGATTTTTATGAAGATGTAACGAGTGCGGTTGGCAGAGGGGAACCGGTGGATGTGGTGTTTTTGGATTTCCAGAAGGTGTTTGATAAGGTGCCTCATAAAAGGTTGCTGCAGAAGATTAGGATACACGGAGTTGGGGGTAGGGTGTTAGCGTGGATTGGGGATTGGCTATCTAACAGAAAGCAGAGAGTTGGAATCATTGGGTGCTTTTCTGGTTGGCAGTTGGTGAAAAGTGGCGTGCTGCAAGGATCGGTGCTGGGGCCTCAACTGTTTACCAGATACATAGACGATCTGGAGGAGGGGACTGAGTGTAGGGTAACAAAGTTTGTGGATGATACAAAGATGAGTGGGAAAGAGAATTGCGTGGAGCATGTGGAAAGTCTGCAGAGAGATTTGGATAGGCTAAGTGAGTGGGCGAGGATCTGGCAGATGGAGTATAACGTTGACAAGTGTGAGGTTATCCACTTTGGAAGGAATAATAGTAAAATGGACTATTATTTAAATGGTGAAAAATTACAACATGCTACTGTGCAGAGGGACCTGGGGGTCCTTGTGCATGAATCGCAAAAACTCAGTTTGCAGGTGCAGCAGGTAATCAAGAAGGCAAATGGAATGTTGGCCTTTATCGCGAAGGGGATGGAGTATAAAAGCAGGGAGGTCTTGCTGCAATTGTACAAGGTACTGGTGAGGCCGCAACTAGAGTACTGTGTGCAATTTTGGTCCCCTTATTTGCGGAAGGATATATTGGCCTTGGAGGGAGTACAGAGAAGGTTCACCAGGTTGATACCGGAAATGAGGGGGTTAGCTTATGAGGAGAGATTGAGTAGATTGGGCCTGTACTCATTGGAGTTTAGAAGGCTGAGGGGAGATCTTATAGAGACATATAAGATAATGAAGGGACTTGACAGGGTAGAGGCAGAGAGATTCTTTCCACTTAGAAAGGAAACAGGAACTAGAGGACACAGCCTCAAAATAAGGGGGAGTCAGTTTAGGACAGAGTTGAGGAGGAACTTCTTCTCTGAGGGCAGTGAATCTCTGGAATTCTCTGCCCATTGAAGCAGTGGACGGTACCTCGTTAAATATGTTTAAGTCACAGGTAGATAGATTTCTGATCAATAAGGGAATTAAGAGTTATGGGGAGCGGGCGGGTAAGTGAAACTAAACCACTATCAGATCAGCCATGATCTTATTGAATGGCGGGGCAGGCTTGAGGGGCTGGATGGCCTACTCCTGCTCCTATTTCTTATGTTCTTATAACCAGGAATTTCCTCCAATTTAATGTTAGGAAGTTTGAACCCAGCGTCTTCAGTCTGAACAGCAGGTCTTGCTCCCCAGTTCCTGGCTCCATTCCCTCTCCTTATCTGTCAGAGGCTTTGACCGCTCATGATCTCGAATTGATATCTGGCCTAGTGCGTGTTTTCCAATCACATCTCCACACCTTCACCAAAACCGCCCCTGCCTCAGCTCCTCTGCTGCTGAAGGATTCAGTCATTGCCTTTACTACCTGTGGACTTCACTATTCTAACTCACTCTCAGAATCCTACAGTGCACAAGAGGCCCTTTGGCCCATCAAATCTGCACTGACACATGAAAGGCCCTGACCTGCCCACCTAATCCCACTTGCCAGCACTTGGCCCATAGCCCTGAATGTTATGGGGTGCCAAGTGCTCATCCAGGTACTTTTAAAGGATGTGAGGCATCCTGCCTCCACCACCCTCCCAGGCAGCGCATTCCAGATCATCACCACCCTCTGGGGAAAAACGTTTTTCCTCAAATCCTCCCCTAAACCTCCCACCCCTCACTTTTAACTTGTGTCCCCTCGTAACTGACCCTTCAACTAAGGGGAACAGCTGCTCCCTATCCACCCTGTCCATGCCCCTCATAATCTTGAACACCTCAACCAGGTCGCCCCCTCAGTCTTCTCTCCTCCAATGAAAACAACCCAAGCCTATCCGACCTCTCTTCATAACTTAAATGTTCCATCCCAGGCAGCATCCTGGTGAATCTCCTCTGCATCCCGTCCTGACCAACTCCTGACCAACCTTCCCCATTCCACCCTGCAACACTCCAACACTCTGTTACCTGCGCTCTTGCTCACACCAAGGGGTTGAGTTTCTGTGGTGTGTTTCTGTCCCCACCCCTGTTAATGAGGTTTCCCGTTCTCTGCACCACCCCCCCATGGTGGGGGTTTGCTGTTGACGGGACCAGTAGATTCCCCCGCTGGCAGAAACAGCCGGAACGTTCCATCCCAAATCTCCATCACTCCGGCACTTTCCGACCTGGTCAGGCGGCACTTTGATTCTCTCCTCATTTCCGAATCCCTCCATAGTCTCACCCCTCCCCTCTCTCCGGAACCTTCTCCGCAGCTTTCTCAGGTATCTCTATTTCCAGTTTCTTACACATTCCCGATTTGAATCCAGCAATGGCGGCCATGCCTTCAGCTGCCGGGGCCCTGAGCTCCGGAATTCCCTCACTAAACCTCTCCCCCTCACTTTACTCATTCGAGACCTCTCACTTTGACCCACCTTTAGGTATTGTGTTCATTTTGCTTTACTGTGCTGCTTGTGCATCTTTATTTTGCCATTGTTTAAGCTAAGGCCTGGTTTCAGATAGATGTGAAAGGTCCCACAGCGATATCAGAAGCAGAGAAGGGGAGCGCTCCTTAAAGTTCTTGATAAAATGTTCTCTGTCAACCAACCAAGCTGAAAAGGCAGATTGGCTGCTCATTATCTTCCTACTGGGCGTGGGATCTTGCTGTGCACAAATTGGCTGGCATCCCTCTCCCAGTGACTTCACTTCATTGGCTTTAGAATCTCCCAAGGTTGTGAAAGGTGCTATGGAAATGCAAGAGCCTTTCTCTCACTTGAGAGGGTGGCGCCAGTGTGGAACTCGCTGTGGGGTTATTAAGGGAAGTGAGGGTTTACAAAGCATGCTGGGAATATGAAGTTGAGATACAGATTCACCATGAGCTAACTGGATGTGGGACAGGCTCGAGGGGCTGAATGGCCTCTTCCTGCTCCTGTGTTCCATGAAGAAGCCTCACTAAAAAAACCTGTCAGGGATTTTTTAGGCTGCAAACCAAGCAAAGGAGGGAAGACTGGGTGCCAGCTTTGAGAAACACAGGCCCAGAAACGCTGATAAACACAGGCCCAGAAACGCTGTTAAACACAGGCCCAGAAACACCAATAAAATCAGGCCCAGAAATGCTGATAAACACAGGCCCAGAAACACCAATAAACACAGGCCCAGAAACACTGATAAACACAGGCCCAGAACCGCTGATAAACACAGGCTCAGAAACACAGATAAACACAGGCCCAGAAATGCAGATAAACACAGGCCCAGAAATGCCAATAAACACATGCCCAGAAATGCTGATAAACACAGGCCCAGAAACGCTGATAAACACAGGCCCAGAAACACTGATTAACACAGGCCCAGAGACTTGAGAAACACAGTCCCACAACCATTGAGAAACACAGGCCCAGAAATGCTGATAAACACAGGCCCACAAACAATGATAAACATAGGCCCAGAGACTTAAGGAACACAGGGCCACAACCATTGAGAAACACAGGCCCAGAGACACTGAACCACAGGCCCAGAGACACTGATAAACACAGGCTCAGAAACACCGATAAACACGGGCTCAGAAACACCGATAAACACAGGCCCAGAAACACTGATAACCACAGTCTCAGAAACACTGAAACACAGGCCCAGAAACACTGAAACACAGGACCAGAGACACTGAAACACACGCCCAGAGACACTGTTAAACACAGGCCCAGAAACACTGATAAACACAGGCTCAGAAACATTGATAGCTCACAGCAGCTGGAGATCAGCCTCCCAGATGTAAAGACTGAATGGGGCAAATACTCAGCATGAATTCAGTTGCAGTTTCTGTTTTCTTCCATGCACAGTGCAGACGCGATGGGCCGAAGGGCCTCTTCTGTACAATAATATTCTGTGATTCTGTGCTGTGGGGTCACCATTAAGGCCAGCATTTGTTGCCCATTCCTAATTGCCCTCCAACTGAGTGGCTTCTGGGCCATTTCAGAGGGCAGTTAAGAGTCAACAATTCTTAACAGTATTTGCATAACGGTCCTTGGACAAAACCCTTCTAAACCCGTGACCTCTCCCATTGAGAAAGACAAGGGAGCTGATACCTGGGGACACCGCCACCTGGAGGTTCCCATCCAAGTCACTCACCATCCTGACTTGGAAATATATCGGCTGTTCCTTCACTGGCGCTGGGTCAAAATCCTTGAACTCCCTCACTAACAGCACTGTGGGTGTACCTACACCGAATGAACTGCAGCAGTTCAAGAAGGTAGCTCACCACCACCTTCTCAAGGACAGTGGCCAGCACAGTGGCACAGTGGTTAGCACTGCTGCCTCACAGCACCAGGGACCTGGGTTCAATTCCTGGATTGGGTGACTGTGAGGAATTTGCACGTTCTCCCCATGTCTGTGTGGGTTTCCTCCGGGTGCTCCAGTTTCCTCCCACAAGACGCGCTGGTTAGGGTGCATTGGCCGTGCTAAATTCTCCCTCAGTGTACCCGAACAAGCGCCAGAGTGTGGCGACGAGGGGATTTTCACAGTAACTTCATTGCAGCGTTAATGTAAACCTTACTTGTGACTAATAAATAAACTTTAAATTTTAAGTTAATGATGGGCAATTGATGCTGGCCAGCCAGCAACACCCACATCCCATGAAAGAATGAAATAATAACACATTGCTGTGGGTCTGGAGTCACATGTAGGCCAGACCAGGTAAGGATGGCAGATTTCCTTCCCTAAAGGAAGATTGCAGAGAACAATCCATGGTAGTTTCGTGGTCACTGATACACAGACTGGAATTCTCCATTTTCAAAAACCATGCCACTGCTGCCAGCGAGAGTGGGGAATTTGGCGCTCAGCCGAATCTTCATTCATTGCCCGGGGATCGGATAATCCCAGCCACAGGCGAGGTCGGAGAAGCCCGGCCAAGCTTTTAATTCCAAACAGAATTCATGGAATTTCAATTCAATTTGAACCCAGCTGGGCCTCTGGATTACTGGATTACTAGGGAAGGAAAGTATACAGTAAATGGTAGAGCCCTTAGAAATATTAGCGTACAGAGGGATCTGGGAGTGCAGATCCACAGTACCCTGAAGATGGCAACTCAGGTTGACAAGGTGGTCAAGAAGGCGTGTGGCATGCTGGCCTTCATCGGTCGTGGCGTTGAGTATAGGAATTGGAAAATCATATTGCAGCTGTATAAAACTTTGGTTAGGCTGCATTTGGAGTATTGTGTACAATTCTGGTCGCCACACTACCGGAAGGATGTTGATGCATTGGAAAGGGTGCAGAAGAGATTCACCAGGATGTTGCCTGGTTTGGAGGATATGGACTATGAAGGAAGGTTGAACAAACTTGGATTGTTTTCATTGGAGCGTCGGAGGATGAGGGAGGACCTGATAGAGGTTTACAAGATTATGACAGGCTTGGATAGAGTGGATAGTCAGAGTATTTTTCCCTAGGTCGAAGGATCAATTACCCGGGGGCATAGGTTGAGAGTGAGAGGGGGAAAGTTTAAAAGAGATGGAAGGGACAAGTTTTTTACACAGAGGGTGGTGAATACCTGGAACGCGCTGCCAGAGGAGGTGGTGGGAGCAGATTCTATAACACCATTCAAGAGGCATCTGGATAGAGACATGAATAGAGGGATATGGACCACATAGAGGCAAGAAAATATTAGATTAGAGAGGTATCTGTGTCGGCACAGACTTGGTGGGCCATAGGGTCTGTTCCTGTGCGGTACTGTTCTTTGTTCCAGTGACATTCCCACTAAGCCACCCTCTTGCCCCATTATAGAGGGTACATTCCATTACCTCATGCTGGAGAGAATCTTAAACACAGAAACACAGTGTGCAACTACAAGGGAATTCAAACTAAAAGACCATCTGCAAACGGGTAAATAAAGCAAGTTCAATTTCTAAATCACACACATGGAGGGGCTGAAACTCAGACACAATGGGTGGGATCTTCCGGCTGCGCTCACCCGAATCCGGGAAATCTGACCCCGAGGTCGATGAACCTTTGCCGTCCTGCCTGCTGCCATTCCCGTGGCGGGCTGGACGGGAAGATCCCGCCCAATGTCCATGAAGCATTTTCTGAAATCCTGTGGATGGGTCAGGGTGATATATAAATGTAAGTGTCGTCTGCCTTGCCTTACAGTGGCATTACCATGGGGACTGACACTGTCCCGCCCATTGAACAATGAAGAACGTCAGTGGGACAAAGCGTGCTGAACCGAGAGTAATGAATGTAACTTCAATAAGTCGCAATCCCCGGGGCCTGAGGCTGCGATTAGGATCCACTTGAAAGCACTAATATCATCTCACTATTGAAAAGCTTGCTGCTCCTGTAAGCT
Organism: Mustelus asterias; assembly: GCF_964213995.1. NCBI lineage: Eukaryota > Metazoa > Chordata > Chondrichthyes > Carcharhiniformes > Triakidae > Mustelus > Mustelus asterias. The sequence goes on from NW_027590947.1 coordinate 14,020, forward strand.
GCTCCTCCATTATTTACAACAACTGTCATTTCTAGACCCTGTTGCCCCTCTGAACCTGTCAGTAAAGTTTATTTTCTCTTGTCGAGGATAACAGAAAGGAGAAATGTAACACAGCCTTCCTTACCTGGACATGTTCATCTCTGTCTGAGGTCTGCGGGCCTTTTCTAAGCCCAGTTTGGTGAAAATCCCAACTAGCACCATGATGGCCACCACCCCGCAGATGATGTAGACGATCATGTTGGTCTTATCCTTTTCAGGGTCTTCGATGGTGTCGTCTACTTTCACCGGGGGCTTCCCGGTGTTTGCCCAATTGGGTGTGTCGTAGTTGGTACAGGTGCTCTGGTCCAAGCGGTCATGCTTAAACTCACAGCAGAAGCGGTAGCCGCATGTCCCACAGCAGTACAGGTAGGTGCCCGCGTTGCAGTTAAACGGGGGGTCCCACTGCCCCATTACGTCATAGTAGCCTCGACACCAGTCTGAATTCAGGGGGGTCTCCGTTGCGCCCGGTGTGCCCTCCAAAGGGGCGATCTTGGTGCCATTGTCGGTATGTGCCACGGCGCCTTCCAACTTCTCCACCTTGTCGCTGTGTGCCCGAGCCCAGATCAACACTTGTCCCATCAGGAAGTAGCCCCAAACACCGATCATCAAGTGGAACTCCATTGGGATTCGCTTCCACAGTCCGTCAAACCTCAGGTGACGACGCGGTGGGATTGGTTGGAAGTGTCGTCCAGTCAGAGGGACTTCCCTTGAAGGTTCGGACTAGAATGCACTCGGCTGGGCTTCTGACGATGAAGACAGAGGCAGCGACACACAACTCCGAGAGACAGTCTGACATGGAAACCCAGCCCCCTGGAGTCACTTTTCTGGAGATGTGTGTGTGTGCGTGTGTGAGGAACCGTGGACAAGTGCCAACACTCCGGATCTGCTGTTGCCGTGAGCTGGAGAGAGAGAGAGAGAGATGGTAAATCACATCACTGGGTGAACTCTATAGGAATCAGGACACAGAGCAATAACAATTCATTGCCATTTGCAATGAACACAATGCCATTAACACAGCATTACTCAGAGCAAGCAGCATTTGCCTCTGCACCCCTCCTCCATTATTTTGTTAAAAGCTATTCCTGTCGTGCAATCAGACTTCTATTTTTAATGTGTTCTTTGTATTGTAGAATTTCACCTTCCCCCCCCCCCCCCTCCCCCCCCTCCCCCTCCACTCCTTATTAACATGCTCTTACCCTTCAGGAACTGAGTGCCACTGGCAGACATTCCCTTACAGCACTGCTTACTGTCAGTGCGGTCATATTAAAATACATGGAATGGTCAGAATCAGGGCCATTCGGCCCAACTGCTCCATGCTAGCCTCCTCCCACTCCTCTTCCTCTCAACATTTCCTGTTCCTGCCTCCCTCATCTCCCTCTCAAATACATTTTCACTCGCCACCTCAGTTTGTCGGTGAGTTCCACGTTAGAGTCACAGAAGTCTCCAGCACAGAAAAGGCCCTTCAGCCCATCGCCTCTGTACCAGTCAAAAACAGCCACCAAGTTATTCTAATCCCATTTCCCAGCAACTTGGCCAATAGCCTTGTCTGCCTTGGCATCACAAGTTGACATCTGAATACTCCTCCAATGTCGTGAGGGTCTCCGCCTCCACCACCCTTTCAGACGGTGAGTTCCCGACTCCCACCACCCTCTGGGTGAAAAAGATTTTCCTCACATTCCCTCTCAACCTCCTGCCCCTTGCCTTAAATCTCTGCTTCCTGGCACTGATCCCGCCACAAAGAGGAAAGTTTCTTCTTGTCTCCTCTCTCTACGCCCCTCATAATTTTATACGTCTCAGTCACATCCCCCTCAGTCTCCTCTGCTCCAAGGAAAACAACCCCAGTCTATCCAATCTCTCTTAAACATTCCAGCCCAGGCAACATCCTGGTGAATCTCCTCTGCGCCCTTTCCAGCACTATCACATCCCTCCGATAATGTGGATTCCAGAACTGCACACAATACTCTAGCTGTGGCCTAACCAACATTTTATACAGCATAACCTGCTCTTAAACTCTCCGCCTCAGTTAATAAAGGCAAGTATACCATTTGCCCCTTTAACTGCCTTATCCACCTGTCCTGCTACCTTAAGGGACTGGTGTACATGGACACTAAGGTTCCTCTGATCCTCGGTGCTTCCCAGGGTCCTGTCGTTTATCATGGATTTCCCTTGCTTTGTTTATCCTGCCCAAAGTGCATCACCTCACACTTACCCGGATTGAATTCCATTTGCCACTGACCAGCCCGTCCATATCCTCCTGTAATCTAAGGCTCCTCACTATTTACCACCTCACTAATTTTCTATATCTTCCCCAACCTACTGATCAACCCTCCTACACCCAAGTTCAAATCATTGATATAAACCACAAACAACAAGGCCCCGACACTGATCCCCGTGGGATTCCACTCTCTGGGTAAAGAGGTTCCTCCGCAGTTACCCAGTGGATTTATTTGTTCCTGTTTTATATTCATGACCCTGTTGCCCCACTCAGCATTGTGAACTGTGAGGAGGACAGCGATAGACTTCACAGAATCCTACAGCGCAGAAGAGACCATTCGGCCCATCGGGTCTGCACCAACGCATGGAAGACCCTGACCTGCCCACCTAATCCCATTTGCCAGCACTTGGCCCATAGCCCCGAATGTTATGATGTGCCAAGTGCTCATCCAGGTACTTTTTAAAGGATGTGAGGCATCCCGCCTCCACCACCCTCCCAGGCAGCGCATTCCAGACCCTCACCACCCTCTGGGGAAAAAAAGTTTTTCCTCAAATCCCCCCTAAACCTCCCACTGCTCACTTTTAACTTGTGTCCCCTCGTAACTGACCCTTCAACTAAGGGGAACAGCTGCTCCCTATCCACCCTGTCCATGTCCCTCATAATCTTGTTCACCTCAATCAGGTCGCCCCTCAGTCTTCTCTGCTCCAGAGAAAACAACCCAAGCCAATCCAATCTCTCTTCATAACTTAAATGTTCCATCCCAGGCAATGTCTTCAAGAGGATGTAGACAGGTCAGTGGGATGGGTGGACATGTGACAGATACAGTGTAATGCAGTGAAACGTGAAATAGAAATGTTTCAGGAGAATGAGCAGACAATATAAAAGTTAGGGCACAGTTACAAAGGGGTGCAGGATCTGAGGGACATGGGGGGAAATGCATGCAAATCATTGACGGTGACAGAGCGGACTGGAGGCTTGGTGTAAAAAGCAGACAGGATCCTGGGCTTCACAAACGGAATCAGACAAAAACAAGGGGAACATGGCAAAACCTCACAAAACACTGGTTCAGCCACAACTGGAGTATTTGATCCAACTCCGGGCGCTGCACTAAGGGAGGTTGTAACAGCATCAGAGGTGTGACCGAAAAGGTTCACGAGAATGGATCCAGGGCTGAGGAACTTTGGTTATGATGTGGAGATGCCGGCGTTGGACTGGGGTGAACACAGTAAGAAGTCTCACAACACCAGGTTAAAGTGCAACAGGTTTATTTGGTAGCAAATACCATTAGCTTTTGGAGCGCTGCCCCTTCATCAGATGGAGTGGATAACTTTGGTTATACCAGAGTATACCAGAGTATAACTTTGGTTGTACCAGAGGCAAAAGTTGCAAAGGAGACACGAGGAGGAATGTTCTCACACAGTGAGTGGTTAGGATCTGGAATGTACTGTCTGAGAGTGTGGTGGAGACAGATTCACACAGCGAGTGGTTAGGATCTGGAACGTACTGTCTGAGAGTGTGGTGGAGACAGATTCACACAGCGAGTGGTTAGGATCTGGAATGTACTGTCTGAGAGTGTGGTGGAGACAGATTCACACAGCGAGTGGTTAGGATCTTGAATGCACTGTCTGAGAGTGTGGTGGAGACAGATTCACACAGCGAGTGTTTAGGATCTGGAATGCACTGTCTGAGAGTGTGGTGAAGACAGCGTCAATTGTGGGTTGTTGGAAGAGAATTCAATCATTATCTAAACAGAAACTATTTGCAGGGGGGAAATGAAGCAGCCTCTGTGTGACTGGGATGGACACAAGGGACCCAATGGCCTCCTGTGCTGCTAGAATCACCCAATTCAGTTTTAAATGATGCTGCAACTTTGTGTTTTTCTGTTCTCTATCTCTTCCCTGTTGGAGCCTTTAATAATTTAGTAAAAGCCTCTATTAACTCCACCCTCAATCGGCTCTTTTCCCAGAGAATGGAAACCTCTCTGCTCTGGGATTATTCTTGTCAATCTGTTTTTTTCTGAAGCTTTTCCACTGCCTCTCTGTCCTTTGGTTATTTGAAGAACGGTTCACAAGTTTCTTTGAATAATGCAGCAGCTGGAAGCGGATGTCACCACCCAGAGAAAGAGCTCGATTTGATTCTGACCAGGGACTCCTGGGCAGCTGAACTGTTCCTGGCCTGAACCGTCACAAGCTTTCACACTGGCCACATCCGAGGATGTGAATGGGGAGAGTTCCTGACGTCAGCTGAGATATCGGGTGACCCAACTGGACCTGTTCAGCCACAGGAAAATCTTGCATTTATCTCACAGATTCAGTCCAGTGCAAGAGGCCATTCAGCCCATTGAGACTGTGCTAGCTTTATTGTGCTTGCCGCACAGTCTGTTTTAACCCTTACACGGTGGATAAAGAATTGCGAGTAGACTTCTTGTTAGTACAACCAGAAATAAAACATATATAGATAGGATGCAGAGCTGGGCTGAAAAATGGCAAATGGAGTTTAACCCTGACAAATGCGAGGTGATTCATTTTGGTAGGACAAATTTAAATGCGGATTACAGGGTCAAAGGTAGGGTTCTGAAAAATGTGGAGGAACAGAGAGATCTTGGGGTCCATATCCACAGATCTCTGAAGGTTGCCACTCAAGTGGATAGAGCCGTGAAGAAGGCCTATAGTGTGTTAGCGTTCATTAACAGGAGGTTTGAGTTTAAGAGCCGTGGGGTTATGCTGCAACTGTACAGGACCTTGGTGAGACCACATTTGGAATATTGTGTGCAGTTCTGGTCACCTCACTATAAGAAGGATGTGGAGACACTGGAAAGAATGCAAAGGAGATTTACCAGGATGCTGCCTGGTTTGGAGGGTAGGTCTTATGAGGAAAGGTTGAGGGAACTTGGGCTTTTCTCTTTGGAACGGAGGAGGTTGAGAGGAGACTTGATAGAGGTTTATAAGAATGATGAGGGGGATAGATAGAGTGAACGTTCAAAGACTATTTCCTCGGGTGAATGGAGTGGTAACTAGGGGGCATAACTATAAGGTTCATGGCGGGAGATATAGGAAGGATGTCCGAGGTAGGTTTTTTACTCAGAGAGTGGTTGGGGTGTGGAATGGACTGCCTGCAGTGATAGTGGAGTCAGAGACTTTAGGAACATTTAAGAAGCTATTGGATAGGCACATGGAGTACTTCGGGATGATAGGGAGGAAATAGCTTGATCTGGGTTTCAGACAAAGCTCGGCACAACAACGTGGGCCGAAGGGCCTGTTCTGTGCTGTACTGTTCTATGTTCTAACCACTATTTATTCATTCTTTGATTTTTGTTTCCCATATGGGACACTTCTCTGTCTGTGCTGTTTCCTGCCATTCTATATCCAACGACAAGGGGGAGGGAGTTGATCGGACTGCGGGTACGGCTTTGGACTATGTTCCGGTCCTAATCCCTCCGGATTCTAATGTAAACCTACGGAGTTTACCCTATCCTCCTTGTTAGTAACAACACATGCACAATAAACAATTCCCAAAAGCAGTTATTTGTCCAATAAGGAGTTTACACCTGTTTCTCTGGGTGGTGACATCCGATTTCAGCTGCTGCATTATTCAAAATAACTTGTGAACCGTTCTTCAAATAACCAATTTTAAATAATCGTTCAATGTAGACCTTTCACTCCCTTCGATTTACTTGAAATCCTGGCCTTCACGTGGGGCATTTGCCGTCTTAATTCGGGCTCAGGCAAAATCTCCAGGAATATTAGGTTAGAACATAGAACAGTACAGCACAGAACAGGCCCTTCGGCCCACGTTGTTGTGCCGAGCTTTGTCTGAAACCCAGATCAAGCTATTTCCTCCCTATCATCCCGAAGTACTCCATGTGCCTATCCAATAGCTTCTTAAATGTTCCTAAAGTCTCTGACTCCACTATCACTGCAGGCAGTCCATTCCACACCCCAACCACTCTCTGAGTAAAAAACCTACCTCGGACATCCTTCCTATATCTCCCACCATGAACCCTATAGTTATGCCCCCTAGTTACCACTCCATTCACCCGAGGAAATAGTCTTTGAACGTTCACTCTATCTATCCCCCTTATCATCTTATAAACCTCTATCAAGTCTCCTCTCAACCTCCTCCGCTCCAAAGAGAAAAGCCCAAGTTCCCTCAACCTTTCCTCATAAGACCTACCCTCCAAACCAGGCAGCATCCCGGTAAATCTCCTTTGCACTCTTTCCAGTGTCTCCACATCCTTCTTATAGTGAGGTGACCAGAACTGCACACAATATTCCAAATGTGAGGTTCTGTGAGATTCGATATCGGAGCAACAAAGTTACTCCTTGTCGATGTCCCACCAGAGTCGCCAATTTGCCATCATGATTTTAAACATCTCGACCAGATTTCTTCGTGTTTTCTACTTTAATAAATCGCCTTTAAAAAAACATTTAAACATCTGTAATGAGAATGTCATCGTACATTCGTTTGCAGTTCGAGGGGGAGGGAGGAGGGGGAGAGTGACAGGGAGGGTGAGGGGGAAGGGGTAGGGAGTGAGGGGGAGAGTGAGGGGGAGAGTGAGGGGGCGAGTGAGGGGGAGTGTGAGCGGGAGCATGAGGGGGAGTGAGAGGGGGAGAGAGTGGATGAGGTTGAGGGTGAGTGGGGAGATTGGGGGTGAGGGTGAGGGTGAGGGGGAGGGGGAGGGGGAGGGGGAGGGGGAGGAGTGAGGAGTGAGGGGATGATGAGGGGTGGGTGAGGGGAGGGTGAGGGGAGGGTGAGGGGAGGGTGAGGGTGAAGGGGGAAGGGGAGAGGAGAGAGGGGGGCTCTGGTACAATGGAATATAAAGGTAGGGATGTCTTGCTACATCTGGTTAAGACGCTGGTGAGGGCACACTTGTTCTGCGGACACTTGTTCTGTGGACACTTGTTCTGTGGACACTTGTTCTGCGGACACTTGTTCTGTGGACACTTGTTCTGTGGACACTTGTTCTGCGGACACTTGTTCTGTGGACACTTGTCCTGTGGACACTTGTCCTGTGGACACTTGTTCTGTGGACACTTGTTCTGCGGACACTTGTTCTGTGGACACTTGTTCTGTGGACACTTGTCCTGTGGACACTTGTCCTGTGGACACTTGTCCTGCGGACACTTGTCCTGTGGACACTTGTTCTGTGGACACTTGTTCTGTGGACACTTGTCCTGTGGACACTTGTTCTGTGGACACTTGTTCTGTGGACACTTGTTCTGTGGACACTTGTCCTGTGGACACTTGTTCTGTGGACACTTGTTCTGTGGACACTTGTCCTGTGGACACTTGTTCTGTGGACACTTGTTCTGTGGACACTTGTCCTGTGGACACTTGTCCTGCGGACACTTGTCCTGCGGACACTTGTCCTGTGGACACTTGTCCTGTGGACACTTGTCCTGTGGACACTTGTCCTGCGGACACTTGTCCTGTGGACACTTGTTCTGTGGACACTTGTCCTGTGGACACTTGTTCTGCGGACACTTGTTCTGCGGACACTTGTTCTGTGGACACTTGTTCTGTGGACACTTGTTCTGTGGACACTTGTCCTGTGGACACTTGTTCTGTGGACACTTGTCCTGTGGACACTTGTTCTGTGGACACTTGTCCTGTGGACACTTGTCCTGTGGACACTTGTCCTGTGGACACTTGTTCTGCGGACACTTGTCCTGTGGACACTTGTCCTGTGGACACTTGTCCTGTGGACACTTGTTCTGCGGACACTTGTTCTGTGGACACTTGTTCTGTGGACACTTGTTCTGTGGACACTTGTCCTGTGGACACTTGTTCTGCGGACACTTGTTCTGTGGACACTTGTTCTGTGAACACTTGTTCTGTGGACACTTGTCCTGTGGACACTTGTTCTGTGGACACTTGTTCTGTGGACACTTGTCCTGTGGACACTTGTCCTGTGGACACTTGTTCTGTGGACACTTGTCCTGTGGACACTTGTCCTGTGGACACTTGTCCTGTGGACACTTGTTCTGTGGACACTTGTCCTGTGGACACTTGTCCTGTGGACACTTGTTCTGTGGACACTTGTCCTGTGGACACTTGTCCTGTGGACACCTGTCCTGTGGACACTTGTTCTGCGGACACTTGTTCTGCGGACACTTGTCCTGTGGACACTTGTCCTGTGGACACTTGTCCTGTGGACACTTGTTCTGTGGACACTTGTTCTGTGGACACTTGTCCTGTGGACACTTGTCCTGTGGACACTTGTTCTGTGGACAGCTCTGCTCTCCTTATTTATGGCGGTGTGTAGAACAATTTCGTCCAGCCTGCCTGCATACACAGACCATGGGGACCTCTCGCTGTCCAGACACTGTTTAACTGCAAGGGTGCTACCCTCATAGCCGGGTAAGAGATGTGCACTGAGGTGAGTTTCTGGTGCTGTCCTTGATTGTGTGACCTGGTCACACCTGATAGAAAGAAGGGGATCAGACGGGGTGATTAATTATTTCACCAGAATGGCTTGTACCTTGAATGCCGGATATTTGGCTGGAATTCTTGGAAACGTCCCAACCTCCTGCTCTCAAAACATTGCACGTGACTCACACACCAAGCTAGCAAGAGACACCGCTGCCGTAGGAAGTGACTGGAGAGAGTAAAGTTCACTAAAGCTGAGGCAAAATACACCACACTGAAGAATAACTGGGGGAATATTTTGTCAGCTCTGGAGTTTGGGTCGTGTGTGGCATGATCCCAAATCCCAGGAAGCTGAAGAAACGGCAGCATGGGCCTGAGTAACTGCGTGTGACACACCGGGAAGGAGCTTACATTTACATAGCACCTTGCGCATCCTGGGGACATCTCAAAGTGCTCCACAGCCACAATGCTTTCGAGCAGTCGCTGTTTCCTCTTCCTGAAAACGCAGCAGTCAATTTGTGCACAGGAAGCTCCCACAAAGAGCAGATGAGACAATCTCTTCCTGGAAGTGTTGGATGAGGGATGAATGTGGGCCAGGAGGGCGCTTCTGCAAGTTGCGCCTTAGAGGGGGGATACAGGGCCTTGGATCATTGCCTCATCTTAAAGACAGTGCGGCACTCCCACGGTACTGCAATGTAGTATCAATCTTGATTAAATCTTCCAAATCCTCCAGAGTGGGACTTGAACCCACGACCTTTAGATTGCTACCAGCTAATGTAGAATCATTGAATCATACAGCGCAGAGAGAGGCCCTTCAGCCCATCGAGTCTGCACTGACATGTGAAATACCTGACCTCCCACCTAATCCCACTTGCCAGCACTTGGCCCATAGCCTTGAATGTTACGGCGTGGCAAGTGCTCATCCAGGTACTTTTTAAAGGATGTGAGGCATCCCGCCTCCACCACCCCCCCAGGCAGCGCATTCCAGACCCTCACCACCCTCTGGGTAAAAAAGGTTTTCCTCAAATCCCCCCCTAAACCTCCCACCCGTCACTTTTAACTTGTGTCCCCTCGTAACTGACCCTTCAACTCAGGGCAACAGCTGCTCCCGATCCATCCTGTCCATGTCCCTCATAATCTTGAACACCTCAATCAGGTCGCCCCTCAGTCTTCTCCGCTCCAGAGAAAACAACCCAAGCCAATCCAACCTCTCTTCATAATTTGATTTGATTTATTATTGTCACATGTATTAACATACAGTGAAAAGTATTGTTTCTTGCGCACTATACAGACAAAACATACCGTTCATAGAGAAGGAAAGGAGAGAGTGCAGAATGTAGTGTTACAGTCATAGCTCGGGTTAAATTGACTCTAGTGTCAGGGGCATTAGCAGGGTAAATATGTAGCGTTATGGGAATAGGGTGGGTTTGTGGTCGGTGCAGACTCGATAGGCTGAATGGCCTCCTTCTGTACTGTAGGGATTCTATGATTTAGAGCAGGGAAGGCTGAGGGGGGACATGATTGAGGTGTATACGATTATGAGGGGTGTGGACAGGGTGGATAGGGAGCAGCTGTTCCTCTTCATTGAGGGATCAGTAATGAGGGGACATTGTTTTACGGCGAGGGGAGGAGGTTCAGAGGGGATTTGAGAAAACGTTTCTCACTCAGAGGGTGATGGGAATCTGGAACGCGCTGCCTGGGAAGCTGGAAACCGTACAAACTTTACAAAATATTTGGATGAGCAGTTGACATATCAGAACATTCAAGGATATGGGACAAGCACTGGAAAATGGGAATAATGTGACCTTAATGGGACTGACTGGATTGTCCTCATGAGAGAGCAGCTAGCATGGACTCAATGGGCTGAATGGCCCCTTTCTGTCTGTAATGTCTCTATGTGATGTCTTTCTGTTCTGGTGAGTCAGTTGGACATGGAAACTATAATTACTGCCACTGGCTAGACACCGTGTGGTGTAAATGGGTTCTGTTCTCCAGTCCCTCCAAGGCCCTGGATCTCCGAAGGAGCTATTGGCCTTGGCGGGGGTGGAGCAGAATGAGACCAGGGAGCAGGTTTGATGGGCTGAATGGTCTCCTCCTGTTTCTGTGTGCCCAACAGGATTAGAAGATGAAGACAGGTTGTGTTTAGGAGGTGAAGGGCTGATCTAAATTGAGGTGTTACAGACAGGATTTGATGGGCTGGGTAGAGGGAAACGGGTTCCCCAGTCGGGGGGTGGGTGCGGAGACCAGAATAATGGGGCAGAATCTGAACATCGGAACCAGGCCGTTCAGGATGATGTCAGGGAAACACTTCCTCAAAGAAACGGGGATGGGATTTTCTCGTCCGGTTGAGACTGCGGTCGGTCAACTCAACATTTCAAAATCGGCATCCAGAGATTGTCAAACCAGAGTGGATGCAGACAGGCAGGATATAATCGTGTGGTGGAGAAGAGGGGCTGAATGGCCACCTCCTGTTCTGAATTCTCCAGCTTTGAAACGTGGCATCATTCCATTTTTTTCAAATTTCATCTAATCATTTCTTGCATCATCATTGATAAGATTCAAGACTGGGCGGAGAAGTGGCAGATGGACTTCAACCCAGGTAAGTGTGTGGTGGTTCATTTTGGCAGGTCGAATAGGATGGAAGAATATAATATTGAGGGTAAGACGCTTGGCAGTGTGGAAGATCAGAAGGATCTTGGGGTCTGGGTTCATAGGACACTCAAAGCAGCGTCGCAGGTAGAGGCTGTGGTTAAGAAGGCGTATGGAATACTGGCCTTCATCAATAGAGGAATTGAGTTTGGAAATCGGGAGATAATGCTGCAGCTGTATAGGACCCTGGTCAGACCCCACTTGGAGTACTGTGCCCAGTTCTGGTCGCCTCATTACAGAAAGGATGTGGAAGCCATAGAAAGGGTGCAGAGGAGATCTACAAGGATGTTGCCTGGATTAGGTGGCATGCCTTATGAGGATAGGTTGAGAGAGCTAGGTCTTTTCTCCTTAGAGAGGCGAAGGATGAAAGGTGACCTGATAGAGGTGTATAAGATGTTGAGAGGTATTGATGGAGTGGATTCTCAGAGGCTTTTACCCAGGGCTGGAATGGTTGCCACAAGAGGTCACAGGTTTAGGGTGCTGGGGAGTAGGTACAGAGGAGATGTTTGGGGTAAGTTTTTCACTCAGAGGGTGGTGGGTGCGTGGAATAGGCTGCCAGTAGTGGTGGTGGAGGCGGATTTGATAGGGTCTTTTAAGAGACTTTTGGATAAGTTCATGGAAGTTAGTAAGATAGAGGGTTATAGGTAAGCCTAGTAGGTAGGGACATGTTCGGCGCAACTTGTGGGCCGAAGGGCCTGTTTGTGCTGCAGCTTTTCTATGTTCTATGTTCTATTTCCCCCACTCTGTCCGATGCTGTGCTCCAATTGCAAAGAGGATCTCTCGAATTGGTCAGGTCAAAGCTCACCGCCTGACTGTCCACTATCTTGAGAGCGAGAGAAGTTGCCGGCACAAAATGGCCGCCACCCAGTTTGGTGACATCCCATCAACAACACTGACTACCGTTCAAAACAGAATCACTGCGGACAGGTGGGCAGAGGCAGTCTGAGTGGCAGAGAGATCCAAGAAACTACAAAGGGTTGTGAATGTAGTCCAATCCATCTCGCAAACCAGCCTCCCATCCACTGATTCTGGCTACACTTCCCACCGCCTCAGAAAAGCAGCCAGCATTATTAAGGACCCCACACACCCCGGACATTCTCTCTTCACCTTCTTCCTTTGGGAAAAAGATACAGAAGTCTGAGGTCACATACCAACCAACTCAAGAACAGCTTCTTCCCTGCTGCTGTCAGACCTCGCATTAAGTTGATCTTTCTCTGCACCCTAGCTATGACTGTAACACGAAAGTCAAAGTAAAGTTTTTTTTTAAAGTTTATTTATTAGTCACAAGTAAGGCTTACACTAACACTGCAATGAAGTTACTGTGAAATTCCCGTGGATTCTACATTCTGCTCTCTCTCCTTTCATAGAAACATAGAAACATAGAAAACTACAGCACAAAACAGGCCCTTCGGCCCCACAAGTTGTGCTGAACATATCCCTACCTTTTAGGCCTACCTATAACCCTCCATCCTATTAAGTCCCATGTACTCATCCAGGAGTCTCTTAAAAGACCCTATTGAGTTTGCCTCCACCACCACTGACGGCAGCCGATTCCACTCGCCCACCAACCTCTGTGTGAAGAACTTCCCCCTAACATTTCCCCTGTACCTACCCCCCAGCACCTGTGGCCTCTCATAGCAGCCATTTCCACCCTGGGAAAAAGCCTCTGAGAGTCCATCCGATCTACGACTCTCAACATCTTATATACCTCTATTAGGTCTCCTCTCATTCTACGTCTCTCCAAGGAGAAAAGACCGAGCTCCCTCAGCCTATCCTCATAAGGCATGCCACTCAATCCAGGCAAGATCATTGTAAATCTCCTCTGCACCCTTTCAATCTTTTCCACACCCTTCCTGTAATGAGGCAACCAGAACTGAGCACAGTACTCCAAGTGGGGTCTGACGAGGGTCTTATATAGCTGCATCATTATCCCCGGACTCCTAAACTCAATCCCTCGACTGATAAAGGCCAGCACACCATACGCCTTCTTAACCACCTCCTCCACCTGCGGGGCCGATTTTAGAGTCCTATGGACCCGGACCCCAAGGTCCTTCTGATCCTCCACAGTGCTAAGAGTCTTTCCCTTTATATTGTACTCCTTCATCCCATTTGACCTGCCAAAATGGACCACTACGCATTTATCTGGGTTGAAATCCATCTGCCACTTCTCCGCCCAGTCTTGCATCCTATCTATGTCCCTCTGTAACTTCTGACATCCCTCCAGACTATCCACAACCCCACCAACCTTCGTGTCGTCGGCAAACTTACCAACCCATCCCTCCACTTCCTCATCCAGGTCATTTATGAAAATGACAAACAGCAAGGGTCCCAGGGGCACACCACTGGTGACCAACCTCCATTTAGAAAAAGACCCATCTATACACACTCTCTGCCTCCTTTTGGCAAGCCAGTTCTGGATCCACAGGGCAGCAGCCCCTTGGATCCCATGCCCTCTCACTTTTTCTAGAAGCCTTGCATGGTGGACCATATCGAACGCCTTGGTAAAATCCACATAAACCACATCTACCGCTTTCCCTTCGTCAATGTGTTTAGTCACATTTTCGAAGAACTCCACCAGGCTTGTAAGGCACGATCTGCCTTTGACAAAGCCATGCTGAGTATTCTTGAGCATACTAAACCTCTCTAAATGCTCATAAATCTTGTCCCTCAGGATCTTCTCCATCAGCTTACCAACCACTGAGGTTAGACTCACCGGTCGGTAATTTCCTGGGCTATCCCTATTCCCCTTCTTGAAAATAGGAACCACATCCGCAATCCTCCAATCCTCTGGCACCTCTCCCGTCTCCATCGACGATGCAAAGATCATCGCCAGGGGCTCTGCAATCTCTTCCCTCGTCTCCCACAGTAACCTGGGGTACATCCCATCCGGACCCGGCGACTTATCTATCTTGATGCCATTCAAAGATTCCAGCACAACCTCTTTGTTAAAGTCCACATACTCAATCTTTTCAGTCCACCGCAAGCCCGCAGTACATCCACCCAGGTCCTTCTCCTCTGTGAAAACCGAGGCAAAATACTCATTAAGCACCTCTGCCATTTCTACTGGTTCCGTACTGATTTTCCCGCCTTCACCTTTTATAGGCCCTATTCCTTCACGTCTCATCCTTTTACTCTTCACATATTTATAGAACGCCTTAGGGTTTTCCTTAATTCTACTTGCCAAGGCCTTCTCGTGACCCCTTCTGGCTCTCCTAATTTCCTTCTTTAGTCCCTTCCTACAAGCCGTATACTCATCTAGATCCCTATCTTCGCCAAGCTCTCTGAACCTTTTGTACGCTTTCCTTTTCTTCTCGACTAGGTCCCGCACAGCTTTCGTGCACCACGGTTCCTTTAACCTACCAACACCTCCCTGTCTGCTCGGAACATTGTCCTGTAGAACCCCGAGACAGGCATTCCTTGAAAAACTGCCACCTCTCTTCAGTAGATTTCCCCAAGAATGCCTCCTTCCAATTTACTCCTCTAATTTGCTGCCTTATGTCTTCACATTTCCCCTTACTCCATATAAACGCTTTCTGATAAACGCCTTCTCTATGAACAGTATGCTTTGTCTGTATAGCGCACAAGAAACAATACTTTTCACTGTATGTTAATACAGGTGACAATAATAAATTAAATCAAATTGAGATGGTCCAAACGTGAGAAAAATAAATGCTGATTTGTTTAATAAGGGCCAGTAATGTTCCTCTGCCCTGACACCATGATCCACACGGCGGGTACCACACTCACCCAAAACCCCCCAAAAAATCAACATTCAACAACAACTTACATTTATCTGGCATCCTTTACACAGTAAAACCTGCCGAGGTTTTACCCAATCCTCACTCTGCAAACCCCCATCACTCCCGGAAGCTCCTTCTCAATGCCTTGCTCACAAAGCTTCGAGCAAACTCCCGGTTTTAACGTATACCAGCTTCCCTGGCATTCCTCGCCCTCTCCCGCTCTTCAACACAGTCTTACAGACCAATGGGGACCCAGCGTCATGCTATGGGTCCCTTTTGAAAGCCTGATTGGCACTGGGCGAACTGTGGAAAGTAAACGCAATCCTAATGGGTTCCCAGTCATATTCTGCAGGAATATGGAATAGAATAGAATAGAATCCCTACAGTACAGAAAGAGGCCATTCGGCCCATCGAGTCTGCACCGACCACAATCCCACCCATATCCCTATATATTTACCCACTAGTCCCTCTAATTTACGCATCTCAGGACACTAAGGGGCAATTTTTAGCATGGCCAATCAACCTAACCCGCACATCTTTGGACTGTGGGAGGGAACCGGAGCACCCGGAGGAAACCCACGCAGACACGAGGAGAATGTGCAAACTCCACACAGATAGTGACTCAAGCCGGGAATCGAACCCAGGTTGCTGGACCTGTGAAGCAGCAGTGCTAACCACTGTGCTATCGTGCCGCCCTCGTATGGATGTGTGAGTGCTGTGAACAGGGATTCAGTCAGCCTGTGATGCCCTCTGCAGTCGAAGAGTTGATATCCATCAACTGCCTGGCAGATGGGGTATCAGGAAGGGAGCTGGGGCAGGCAGCAAACCACAGACGTCCCAGTCTGGCTTCACCTGGTGAGGGCTGGGGGCAATTGGAAATGAGAGGGGGAGAGAGAAAGAGAAAGAGTTAAAGAGAGATTGCGAGAGCGAGAGGAAGGGAGAGAGAGAGAGAAAGAGAGTGAGAGAGAGAGAGAGAAAGAGTGGGAGAAAGAGAGAGAGAGTCTACATATTACACTCCCCCTCACACTCACCCTCACACTCCCCCTCACACTCCCCCTCACTCACCCCCTCACTCACCCCCTCACTCACCCCCTCACTCACCCCCTCACTCACCCCCTCACACTCCCCCTCACACTCCCCCTCACACTCCCCCCTCACACTCCCCCTCACACTCCCCCTCACACTCCCCCTCACACTCCCCCTCACTCACCCCCTCACTCACCCCCTCACTCACCCCCTCACACTCCCCCTCACTCACCCCCTCACTCACCCCCTCACTCACCCCCTCACTCACCCCCTCACACTCCCCCTCACACTCCCCCTCACACTCCCCCTCACTCACCCCCTCACTCACCCCCTCACACTCCCCCTCACACTCCCCCTCACACTCCCCCTCACACTCCCCCTCACTCACCCCCTCACTCACCCCCTCACACTCCCCCTCACACTCCCCCTCACACTCCCCCTCACTCACCCCCTCACACTCCCCCTCACACTCCCCCTCACACTCCCCCTCACTCCCTACCCCTTCACCCTCACCCTCCCTGTCACTCTCCCCCTCCTCCCTCCCCCTCGAACTGCAAACAAATGTACGATGACATTCTCATTACAGATGTTTAAATGTTTTTTTAAAGGCGATTTATTAAAGTAGAAAAGACTAAGAAATCTGGTCAAGATGTTTAAAATCATGATGGCAAATTGGCGACTCTGGTGGGACATCGACAAGGAGTAACTTTGTTGCTCCGATATCGAATCCCACAGAACCTCATATTCCTGGAGATTTAGGAGGTGCTGGAAGTCTTAAAGCACATCAAGGTAGATAAATCCCCGGGACCTGATGACGTGTATCCCAGGACGTTGTGGGAGGCTAGGGAGGAATTTGCGGGTCCCCTAGCAGAGATATTTAAATCATCGATAGTCACGGGTGAGGTGCCTGAAGATTGGAGAGTGGCAAATGTTGTGCCTTTGTTTAAAAAGGGCTGCAGGGAAAAGCCTGGGAACTACAGGCCAGTGAGCCTCACATCTGTGGTGGGGGTAAGTTGTTGGAAGGTATTTTGAGAGACAGGATCTACAGGCATTTAGAGACACAAGGACTGATTAGGGACAGTCAGCATGGCTTTGTGAGTGGAAAATCATGTCTCACAAATTTAACTGAGTTTCTTGAAGGGGTAACCAAGAAGGTAGATGAGGGCAGTGCAGTTAATGTTGTCTCCATGGACTTTAGCAAGGCCTTTGACAAGGTACCGCATGGTAGGTTGTTGCATAAGGTTAAATCTCACGGGATCCAGGGTGAGGTATCTAAATAGATACAAAATTGGCTTCTTGACAGAAGCCAGAGGGTGTTTGTAGAGAATTGTTTTTCAAACTGGAGGCCTGTGACCAGCGGTGAGCCTCAGCGATCAGTGCTGGGTCCACTGTTACTTGTCATTTATATTAATGATTTGGATGAAAATGTAGGGGGCATGGTTAGTAAGTTTGCAGATGACACTAAGATTAGTGGCATAGTGGACAGTGAAGAAGGTTATCTCTAATTGCAGCGGGATCTTGATCAATCGGGCCAGTGGGCTGACGAATGGCAGATGGAGCTTAATTTAGACAAATGTGAGGTGATACATTTTGGTAGATTGAACCAGGGCAAGACTTATTTAGTTAATGGTACGGCGTTGGGGAGAGTTACAGAACAAAGAGATCAAGGTACATGTTCATAGCTCCTTGAAAGTGGAGTCACAGGTGGACAGAGTGGTGAAGAAGGCATTCGACATGCTTAGTTTCATTGGTCAGAACATTGAATACAGGAGTTGGGACATCTTGTTGAAGTTGTATAAGACATTGGTAAGGCCATACTTGGAATACTGTGTACAGTTCTGGTCACCCTATTATAGAAAGGATATTATTAAACTAGAAAGAGTGCAGAAAAGATTTACTAGGATGCTACCGGGACTTGATGGTTTGAGTTATAAGGAGAGGCTGGAGAGACTGGGACTTTTTTCTCTGTAGCGTAGGAGGCTGAGGGGTGATCTTATAGAAGTCTATAAAATAATGAGGGGCATAGAGTCAATACCTTTTCCCAAAGGTAGGGGAGCGTAAAACTAGAGGGCGTAGGTTTAAGGTGAGAAGGGAGAGATACAAAAGTGTCCAGAGGGGCAATTTTTCACACAGAGGGTGGTGAGTGTCTGGAACAAGCTGCCAGAGGTAGTAGTAGAGGCGGGTACAATTTTGTCTTTTAAAAAGCATTTAGACAGTTACATGGGTAAGATGGGTATAGAGGGATATGGGCCAAATACGGGCAACTGGGACTAGCTTCGGGGTTTTAAAAAAAGGGCGGCATGGACAAGTTGGACCGAAGGGCCTGTTTCCATGCTGTAAACCAATGTGACTCTAAGTGTGAGAGAGATAAAGAGACAGAGAGGGAAAGAGAGAAAGAGATAGAGAAAGAGAGAGAGAGAGACAAAGAGAGAGGGAGAGAGAGAGACACAGAGAGAAAGAAAGACAGGGAGAGAGAGAGTGACAGAGAGTGAGAGAAAGAGAGAGTGAGTGAGAGAGAGAGAGAGAGTGAGAGCTATGTAGATTCAGCAAAGGGTTAAGTCCAGCTATATTTATAAAAATGAATCATTCTTTTTCACAGAAAGTGAGTCTTAAAGAATTGATGTGAAGTGAAGGCTCTCAGCTTGCTGCTGGAGTTGGAGCAGGAATGTGGGGAATTAGAGAGCGGTTCAGAGGTGTCTGCCTCACTCACCCAGACTGAGGTGTCTGCCTCACTCACTCAGACTGAGGTGTCTGCCTCACTCACCCAGACTGAGGTGTCTGCCTCACTCACCCAGACTGAGGTGTCTGCCTCACTCACCCAGACTGAGGTGTCTGCCTCACTCACCCAGACTGGGGTGTCTGCCTCACTCACCCAGACTGGGGTGTCTGTCTCACTCACCCAGACTGGGGTGTCTGCCTCACTCACCCAGACTGAGGCGTCTGCCTCACTCACCCAGACTGAGGCGTCTGCCTCACTCACCCAGACTGGGGTGTCTGCCTCACTCACCCAGACTGAGGCGTCTGTCTCACTCACCCAGACTGGGGTGTCTGCCTCACTCACCCAGGCTGAGGCGTCTGTCTCACTCACCCAGACTGAGGCGTCTGCCTCACTCACCCAGACTGAAGTGTCTGTCTCACTTACCCAGACTGAGGCGTCTGCCTCACTCACCCAGACTGGGGTGTCTGCCTCACTCACCCAGACTGAGGTATCTGCCTCACTCACCCAGACTGAGGCGTCTGCCTCACTCACCCAGACTGGGGTGTCTGCCTCACTCACCCAGACTGAGGCGTCTGTCTCACTCACCCAGACTGGGGTGTCTGCCTCACTCACCCAGGCTGAGGCGTCTGTCTCACTCACCCAGACTGGGGTGTCTGCCTCACTCACCCAGACGGGGTGTCTGTCTCACTCACCCAGACTGAGGCGTCTGCCTCGCACACCCAGACTGAGGCGTCTGCCTCGCACACCCAGACTGAGGCGTCTGCTTCGCACACCCAGACTGAGGCGTCTGTCTCACTCACCCAGACTGGGGTGTCTGCCTCACTCACCCAGGCTGAGGCGTCTGTCTCACTCACCCAGACTGGGGTGTCTGTCTCACTCACCCAGACTGGGGTGTCTGTCTCACTCACCCAGACGGGGTGACGGCCCCAGCCCACAGGAGGACAATGAAGAGAGGTGAAAGTTGCTGAGTGATTTAAAGCACTCATTCCGCCTGATTAAACACTCGCCCCCAAGGGCAGAGCCAGCTGCTGGAAAAGGGCAAACAGAAACAGAACAATGAAAGAACAATAAACCCGGCTTCGTTAAGCTCTCCCTGTCGATTGAGGCTGGCAGCTTTTACACTAATCTCTCCTCTCTCTCCTTCCCTCAACAATTCCACTGTTTGAGCGCTGAGCAAGGTTTCCCCGAGCCCGGGAGCGAAGTACTTCCTTCCCCAGCTCCAATTCCCCCGCGTAGGAACGCTCAGCACTGCCAGGTGGGCAAGAGTTGCCCAATCTGGTCAGACATTGATCGGGATTTTCCAGTCCTGTTGCGTTGGGACCTCCTGGGGGGTGGCGGGGTGGGTGATGGGCTGTCCAGCCTGATGCCCACTGAGTTATTGGTGGAGATGAGAAGATCCCAGCAATGGGAGAGGCTGGAAAATCCCACCCTCTGTCCCATCCTCTAATGCCTCACCCAGTCGAATAGCCATGTCTCCAGCCACCCCCCCCCCCCACCCCCCCGCCCTGCCCCCACCCAGCTTCAGTACTGTTTTCAGGAAGAAGTGAATGGGTCCAAAGAAATTAGCAGCACAGCATCCACACAGAACGGGCGGCACGGGAGCACAGTGGTTAGCACTGCTGCTTCACAGCTCCAGGAACCTGGGTTCAATTCCCGGTTTGGGTCGCTGTCTGTGTGGAGTTTGCACATTCTCCTCGTGTCTGCGTGGGTTTCCTCCGGGTGCTGCGGTTTCCTCCCACAGTCCAAAGATGTGCGGGTTAGGTTGATTGGCCATGCTAAATTGCCCTTTAGTGTCCCGGGATGCAAAAGGTTAGAGGGATTAGTGGGTAAATATGTAGGGATATGGGGGTAGGGCCTGGGTGGGATTGTGGTTGGTGCAGACTCGATGGACCGAATGGCCTCTTTCTGCACTGTAGGATCCTATGAACACACGCACACAAACATAGCGTGTACATGCAACCACACATGCTCATATATGCTCACTAACACCCACACATACACACACATTCACATGTGCAGAAACGCAACATAAACGCACTCACATACAAACACACAGACATGGATGCACACGTACCCTCATGCACAGACACACACACACGTGTATACATACATGCACACACTCTCAAACACAAATGTATATGCATGCATGCCCACACGCACACACATGCATGTGTGCACGCAAAGACACACAATTGCATACACACGCACACATACATATACACATGGATGCAGACATGCATGCATATATACATATATATGTGCACATACATGTGCACACACAAACACATGCACGATCACACAAACATGTGCACACACTAATATCTACATGTACGCACACACACGCACATGCATGCAAACACAACATAAACAAACTCAGAATTACAAACACATGTACACATGCAGAAACACACAAACACACACGCACTCACACACTAACACTCTCTCACACACGCACTCACACACACATGTGCACATTCACACACAAAAACTCTGGTCTCACACACACACACAAACACACACACACCCACTCATAAATAAACACACTCACACGCAAATACACACGCACATACAGACATTATTTATTTCCTTTTATCCAATGATTTTATCACAATGAGTGTTAATTGTCCAGGAAATTAATCCTTCATTCCTGGAGCCAGCTCCAGGCTCAGGAAGTCAAATCGTCACTTGTTGTGGGTGGAGAACGCGGCCTCAGTATTCCTCTCTCCCGGAGCAATGATGGGAGGAGGCAGGTGGGAGATAACCATCCGGAATTCCCACTCCTGATGGCCACCCCCCCACATCCCGTCACCAAGGTCGGAGTTCCCAACCCTCTAAGATTGCCTTGAACAAGAGGTACAGCCGGGGGCAGAGGGCAGGGGGTCGGGGAGGGGTAGAGATCGGGGAATGTATTATCCTTGTTTGTTGTAAAAGTTTGGAATTGGAAATAGAAACATAGAACATAGAAAACTACAGCGCAAAACAGGCCCTTCGGCCCCACAAGTTGTGCCGAACATATCCTTACCTTTTAGGCCGACCTATAACCCTCCATCCTATTAAGTCCCATGTACTCATCCAGGAGTCTCTTAAAAGACCCTATTGAGTTTGCCTCCACCACCACTGACGGCAGCCGATTCCACTCACCCACCACCCTCTGAGTGAAAAACTTCCCCCTAACATTTCCCCGATACCTACCCCCCAGCACCTTAAACCTGTGTCCTCTCGTAGCAGACATTTCCACCCTGGGAAAAAGCCTCTGAGAGTCCACCTGATCTATGCCTCTCAACATCTTATACACCTCTATTAGGTCTCCTCTCATCCTACGTCTCTTCAAGGAGAAAAGACCGAGCTCCCTCAGCCTATTCTCATAAGGCATGCCACTCAATCCAGGCAACATCCTTGTAAATCTCCTCTGCACCCTTTCAATCTTTTCCACATCCTTCCTGTAATGAGGCGACCAGAACTGAGCACAGTACTCCAAGTGGGGTCTGACGAGGGTCTTAAATAGATGAGGATGTTGAATGGAAGACTGGGGAATGTTCCCAGAGAACATCCGACCCTCTCCCAACGATCGTCGAATGCCAGGTCGAGGGTCACTGTCCTGGATTGAGGGAACCAATCAACTGCTGGGAAGCTTGACCTCCAATCAGGAGTCAAGGAGAGAGATCCATGGGAAACTGGCAGGAACGTCCTCTTAAACAAAATGGATGTGAGGGAATTAAAATATCTGTCAGGGATAAGGGGTTAATTTTGAGGATAATGAGTTAATTTTGGGATAATGGCCCAAGCTCTCCCACCGCACCTGCCCCGGATTCGATGCGGGCGAGGGTCCCACAACGGAAATCTCTGTTGACCTCACACAGGATCTTAAGGTCTCGCCTGAGCAAGGCCATAAAATCCCACTCAGTGTGTTGGTTTTGGGAAGAATGTGTTAGTTTTGGGGAGAATGTGTTAGTTTTGGGGAGAATGTGTTAGTTTTGGGGAGAATGTGTTGGTTTTGGGGAGAATGTGTTGGTTTTGGGGAGAATGTGTTGGTTTTGGGGAGAATATGTTGGTTTTGGGGAGAATGTGTTGGTTTTGTGTTATTACAGTGGGACGACAGGAGTGATTGGCGCCGGTCTGTTGGGAGCGTACGGTTGGGCGCGTCCCATATCGTGATCATTCCACACTCAGTTACTGCTTTGCAGAGATGGATGCTTGTTGCAGTGGGGGGCTGGAGGGGGTGCGGGGGGCTGGAGGGGGGTGCGGGGGGCTGGAGGGGGTGCGGGGGGCTGGAGGGGGGTGCGGGGGGCTGGAGGGGGGGGCGGGGGGCTGGAGGGGGGCAGGGGGCTGGAGGGGGGGCGGGGGTCTGGAGGGGGGGGGCGGGGGTCTGGGGGAGGCACGGAGGGGGGGGGTGCGGGGTGAACCCAGCTTCAGAGCACTCGGCCGCCATTTCGCCAGGGCACCCCAATCCGCCGGTGAATTGGGAGACCTCCTCCCACTCCCCCCCTCCCCCCAACCACCCCCTTCATTGACAGCATGTTTTCCCCCCACATCGATACAGGTCACAGGGCAGGCACCAGGGTCCCGACAAGCCAATCCCAACCGCGCCCCCCCCCCCCACCCCCCCCCCCCACCGCCCCCCCCCCCCCCCCAACATTACAACTGACATGGCCCCCTTCATGATCCATCCCTGCATGAAATCCCCTGCATGATCCCCTCCCCTCTCCTGCATAGGCCCCCCCTCACCCCATTACAGCCCCCACTCAGGCCCCATCTCCTTGGCACTGCCCCTGGCACGCACAGTGCCCAACTGGCACTGCCAGGGTGCTCAATGGGCACTCCCCAGCCATTCCCCCGATCACCCGGGGGCTTCAATGGCCTCCGAGCCCCCTCCCCACTCCCCCGCCCCCCCCCACCCAGCGTGGCCGTGGCGTGCGGTCCCCGCTCGTCCAGACCAGTCGGGAGTTACTCCGGTGTGGCGTGTCGCCGGAGCTGTGGGAAGCATCCCGGAGAGGGGGGGCTGAATGTGTGCCAGACTCCCCAATGAGATGGAAATCCAAGCAATTGGAGGCTAATCAGTTTTGCGCCATTTTCTGGCGGCAGATTAGTTGGTGCCACTCAGAAGGGGCCGGGTAGATAGCAGTCAGTTTCCTGCTGGGATTGTTAAATCCGTACGCGATTTTCCCAGCTTGACAAGCTCAGTGAGGTGAGTAAATCCCATCTAATGTTGGGGATAATGTATTAATCTTAGTTACTCTGGTTGATTCTGTGCATTGACACTGAAAGCATTGAACCAAGTTGTCTTTTGAATTCTCCCTCAATAGCCTCAAGGCAACTCTCCACTTGATATTAGTTTAATGTTCTCCCACCCACCTGCACAATGGTACACGACTCACGAACAGTCCCTGAGATTGTTTTATTCATTCGTGGGATGTGGGCGTCGCTGGCTGGGCCATTATCTATTGCCCATCCCTAATTGCCCCTCAAGAAGGTGGCGGTGAGCCCACTGCTGTCCACCTGGTGTAGGCACACCCACAGTGCTGTTAGGAAGGGAGTTTCAGGATTTTGACCCAGTGACAGTGAAGGAGCAGCCCGATATATTTCCAACTCAGGATGGTGAGTGGCTTGGAGGGGAACTTCCAGGTGGTGGCGTTCCCAGGTATCTACTGCCCTCGTCCTTCTAGATGGATGAGGTTGGGGATTTGGAAGGTGCTGTTGAAGGAGCCTTGGTGAGTCGCTGCAGTGCATCTTGTAGATGGTACACACGGCTGCCACTGTGCGTCGGTGGTAGCGGGAGGGAATGTTGAAAGTGGTTCTTGGGGTGTCGTTTGAGCGGGGCTGCTTTGTCCTGGATGGTTCGGATCAATGGTTATGAGGGGTAGAAACAAGTAATCACTCAGTAGGTTCAACATGCTCACCCTCCCTCGGGTTAAGGCGGCTGTCAAAGGAATCAGAGGTGACCTGGGGAAGAAGGTTAGTCCACAGCGAGTGGTTGTGATCTGGAAGGCGCTGCCTGAAAGGGCGGGAGAAGCAGATTCAGCAGAAACTTTCCAAGTGGAATTAGAGAAGAACTGGAAGGGGAGGAAGTTGTAGAGTTACAGGGAAATAGCAGAGTGATTGGATAGTTCTTTTCAAAGGGATAGTACAAGCACCATGGGCACAATGGCCTCCCTCTATGCTGTGGATTCTAAAGTTCAGAACCCCCCCACTGAAAGGGTTAAAACATAAATCAGAAATCTTTCCGTTAAGGCAAGGTATTTAAGAGGCTTCCTCTCTCCCACTCTCCCACTCACGCTCTCCATCCCATCTTCCCCGCTCCCCATCTCTCCCTGTCTGTTCCCTTCAAACCTCTTCCATTATTTCTCCTTCTATTTCTCCCCTCATTTCATTAACTTCCCTCACCATCTTCCGATGGATCTCTCTCACTCACACTGTTCCCCTTGCAACACTTGATCTTCAGCTGCCCTTCCTGTGTTTTTTTTGTTATTTCTTCCATCCTTTCTGTTTTTCCTTCTCTCTCTCTCTCTCTCTTCAGCTGTTTCCTGGCTGTCCTTTCCTACCTTTCTCCCTCTCGTTCACATCTGCCCCCTCACTGTGCTCTTTCTTCAACTCTCCACTCTCTCACTCCTTCTCCAACGGCTTTGCTCTCTGTACTTCCTTGTCTCTCTTTCCCCATGTCTCAGTCTCTCCCTTTCTCTCTCTCTCTCTTGCTCCTACTTTCTTTCTCTCTCTCTCTCTGACCCCCTTTCCTCTGCCCTCCATCCCTATTCCCCGTTAAACTAAGATCCCTGCTGCATCCAGTTCAGTGTTATTCACTCATTCTGGATTATTATCTGTGTGTTCACAGCAAAGATAAACAGTTGATTCCTGGGGGCAGGTAGGGGGTGAATGGGGAGGGTGGGGGGGGGGGGGGGGTGGTGGTTGGGGGGGGGGGGGGGGTGGGGGGGGTTCAGTGAACGAGGTGACAAAAAAAAGTGTCTTGATTGACACTCTGTGATCCAATCCTTCAGGTAGTTCACAGGACTCAGTGAAATAAATCTGTGCAACAGACGCCAGAAACAGGGAGCGAGTGAGTCCACAGGACAGAGGGATTAAATGCTGCTGATACAGATAAACATCTTTAAGAAAGAAAAGAACTCACCAGGGATGAATCAGACAAGCAAGGTTGACTTTCATCCAGAAGCTTGCTGTTCTGCTCTTAATCCAAAGCTTTAGCCGGGCAATGAGTTGACTTAGCTCGTTAACGACGAACTCCGGCAGCTGAAGGCTGGAGAAGATGCTCTTGTTTCCCTCTATCTGTATACCTCTCTCGTTCCCCCCCCTCTCTCTCTCTCTCTCTCTCTGTCTCTCCGGTGTCAGAATTAATCTGGCATTGTAGCTCGCAGCCACTGATCACAGTACAAGCAGTGAGACGCAGATCTGTGAGTGAGCAATCCGCTGATGGAAAGGGAAAAAGCACTTGCCGGATCTTTCTCAGGATTTCAGCGCCTGGAATAGAGAAACCCCGTTCGTATCAGCAATGTCCACAGCCTTAACAACTCAACAAGTCTACACCGCATTCTATTCTCAATCCGGCTGGGTTTAACCCTTTTGATACATTTAAACTGGGACACAAAATGTGAGCACCATCCCTTTTTTAGCCCCCTTTGGTTCACTTTCATTCCCGGTCAAAGTTTTTTTTTGGGGGGGGAAATCACACTCTGAGCCTTAAGGGGAGACATGCCACAGGCTCCATCAGCCAATGGGATGCTGAGTGACAGTCCATCCACTGCCTCAGAAAGAGTGCCCCCTGCCTGCCGCAGTGTGGCATTGCCTGCTCTCCTCTGTCCGCCATCTTGTGGGCACTTGGCGTGAGGTTTGAGATGCAATGCCAACCGGAAGCAGATGGACAACCTGTCTCTCACCGGGCAGAGTGGAAAAGGCCAAGTTTTAACCCAATGCCCCACTTAGTTCTGCCATCACTTCAGAGCCTTTCACTCCACCAGCCTGACTTTAGTTATTCTTGAGGATTGAGTTCCTTCAAGTAATGTCTTTTTTATTATTTGTTTACGGGATGTGGGGGTCACTGGCTAGACCAGCATTTATAGCCCCTTCCTAATTGCCCCTTGAGAAGGTGGTGGTAAGCCGCCTTCTTGAACCCGCTGCAGTCCTTGAGGTGTAGGTACACTCACCTTGCTGTTAGAGAGGGAGTTCTAGAATCTTGACCAGGAAACAATGATAGAATGTTGATCTTTTTCCCAGTCAGAAGGTGAGTGAGTTGGAGTGGAACCTCTGGGTGGTGGTGTTCCCAGATATCTGCTACTCTTGTCCTTCTAGATGGTAGCAGAAGGTGCCACCTAAGGAGCCTTGGTGAGTTCCTGCAGTTCGTCTTATTGATGGGACTCACGTGGTGATCGAGTGGGCTGCTTTGTCCTTTGAGCTGCTTGAGTGATGTTTCTCTTCCTGCTCTTTGGTCTATCTGACCCTGTTACTACAGGAATGGTGGTTGCTCGAGGGAGACAAACAATGCCTTGCTCAGCAACCTTTCATTATCTTTTCATGTGCTGTAGGCATTGTTGACAAGGCCAACCTTTATTACTCATCCCTAATTATCCCAATCTGATTGGCTGCTCGGCCATTTCAGGGGGCAGTTAAGAGTTGACCACATTGAAAGGACAAAGAAAAGTACAGCACAGGAACAAGGCCCTTCGGCCCTCCAAGCCCGTGTCAATCATGATGCTCTAACTAAACTAAAAAAAAACCTTCTACCCTTACTCGGTCCGTATCTCTCTATTCCCTCCCTGTTCATGTACCCATCCAGATGCCTCTTAAATGTTGCTAATGTGCCTGCTTCCACCACCTCCTCTGGCAGCGCGTTCCAGACACCCACCACTCTCTGCGTGAAAAACTTCCCCCGCACATCTCCCTTAAACTTTCCCCCTCTCACCCTGAACCTGTGCCCCCTGTAATTGACACTTCCACCCTGGCAAAAAGCCCCTGACTATCCACCCTGTAAGCAGTCTCACAACAGCAGGTTCAAGTCCAACAGATTTATTTGGTATCACGAGCTTTCGGAACGCTGCTTCTTCATCACTCACCTGATGAAGGAGCAGCGCTCTGAAAGCTCATGATTCCAAATAAACCTGTTGGACTTTAACCTGGTGTTGTGAGACTGCTTACTGTGCCCACCCCAGTCCAACACCGACATCTCCACATTATGTCCACCTTGTCTATGCCGCTCATAATTTTGTAGACCTCTATTGGGTTTCGCCTCATCCTCCCATCTTTCCAGTGAAAACAATCCTAGTTTATTCAACCTCTCCTCATAGCCAACACCCTCGAGTCCAGGCAACATCCTGGTGAACCTTCTTTGTGCTCTCTCCAAAGTTTCCATGTCCTTAGAACCATAGAAAATTACAGCTCAGAAACAGGCCTTTTGGCCCTTCTTGTCTGTGCCGAACCATTTTTTGCCTAGCCCCACTGACCTGCACTTATAGAACAGTACAGCACAGTACAGGCCCTTCGGTCCTCGATGTTGTGCCGAGCTTTGTCCGAAACCAAGCTCAAGCTATCCCACTCCCTATCATCCTGGTGTGCTCCATGTGCCTATCCAATAACCGCTTGAAAGTTCCTAAAGTGTCCGACTCCACTATCACTGCAGGCAGTCCATTCCACACCCCAACCACTCTCTGAGTAAAGAACCTACCCTGGACATCCCTCCTATATCTCCCATCATGAAGGGGCGGCACGGTAGCACAGTGGTTAGCACTGCTGCTTCACAGCTCCAGGGACCTGGGTTCGATTTCCGGCTTGGGTCACTGTCTGTGTGGAGTTTGCACATTCTCCTCGTGTCTGCGTGGGTTTCCTCTGGGTGCTCCGGTTTCCTCCCACTGTCCAAAGATGTGCGGGTTAGGTTGATTGGCCATGCCAAAATTGCCCCTTAGTGTCCTGGGATGCGTAGATTAGAGGGATTAGCGGGTAAAATATGGAGGGATATGGGGGTAGGGCCTGGGTGGGATTGTTGTCGGTGCAGACTCGATGGGCCGAATGGCCTCTTTCGGCACTGTAGGGGTTTCTATGAACCTTATAGTTATGCCCCCTAGTTACAGCTACATTCACCCGAGGAAATAGACTCTGAACGTCCACTCTATCTATCCCCCTTATCATCTTATAAACCTCTATTAAGTCTCCCCTCAGCCTCCTCCGCTCCAGAGAGAACAGCCCCAGCTCCCTCAACCTTTCCTCATAAGACCTACCCTCCAAACCAGGCAGCATCCTGGTAAATCTCCTCTGCAGTCTCTCCAATGCTTCCACATCCTTCTTATAGTGAGGTGACCAGAACTGCACACAATATTCCAAATGTGGTCTCACCAAGGTCCTGTACAGTTGCAGCATAACCCCACGGCTCTTAAACTCAAACCCCCTGTTAATAAACGCTAACACACTATAGGCCATCTTCACGGCTTTGTCCACTTGAGTGGCAACTTTCAGAGATCTGTGGATATGAACCCCAAGATCTCTCTGTTCCTCCACATTCCTCAGAACCCTGCCGTTGACCCTGTAATCCGCATTCAAATTTGTCCTACCAAAATGAATCACCTTGCGCTTATCAGTGTTAAAATCCGTCTGCCATTTTTCGGCCCAGCTCTGCATCCTATCAATGTCTCTTTGCAGCCTACAACAGCCCTCCACCTCATCCACTACTCCACCAATCTTGGTGTCATCAGCAAATTTACTGACCCACCCTTCAGCCCCCTCCTCCAAGTCATTGATAAAAATCACAAATAGCAGAGGACCCAGCACTGATCCCTGTGGTACACCGCTGGTAACTGGTCTCCAGTCTGAAAATTTGGTAGCAAAAGCTACCAAATAAACATGTTGGACTTTAACCTGGTGTTGTTAAACTTCTTACTGTGTTTACCCCAGTCCAACGCCGACATCTCCACTTCTATGAGATAGCCAGTTACTTATCCAATCGGCCAAATTTCCCTCTATCCCACACCTCCTTACTTTCTTCATGAGCCGACCATGGGGAACCTTATCAAACGCCTTACTAAAATCCATGTATACGACATTAACTGCTCTACCTTCATCTACACACTTAGTTACCTCCTCAAAGAATTCAATCAAATTTGTGAGGCAAGACTTACCATTCACGAATCCGTGCTGACTATCGCGGATTAAGCTGCATCTTTCCAAATGGTCATAAATCCTATCCCTCAGGACCTTTTCCATTAACTTACCGACCACCGAAGTAAGACTAACCAGCCTATAATTACCAGGGTCATTCCTATTTCCTTTCTTGAACAGAGGAACAACATTCGCCATTCTCCAGTCCTCTGGCATTATCCCTGTGGACAGTGAGGACCCAAAGATCAAAGCCAAAGGCTCTGCAATCTCATCCCTTGCCTCCCAAAGAATCCTAGGATATATCCCATCTAGCCCAGGGGACTTATCGACCCTCAGGTTTTTCAAAATTGCTAATACACCTTCCCTCAGAACATATACCTCCTCCAGCCTATCAGCCTGTATCTCACACTCATCCTCAAAAACATGGCCCCTCTCCTTGGTGAACACTGAAGAAAAGTATTCATTCATCGCCTCCCCTACCTCTTCTGACTCCATGCACAAGTTCCCACTACTATCCTTGACCGGCCCTAACCTCACCCTGGTCATTCTTTTATTTCTGCACCTGTATTCCCAGATCCCTCTGTTCAACTGCACTCTTCAGAGTCCTACCATTTACCCTGTACGTTCTACTTTGGTTTGTCCTTCCAAAGTGCAATATCTCACACTTGTCTGCGTCAAATTCCATTTGCCATTTTTCAGCCCATTTTTCTAGTTGGTCCAAATCCCTCTGCAAGCTTTGAAAACCTTCCTCACTGTCCACTACACCTCCAATCTTTGTATCATCAGCAAATTTGCTGATCCAATTTACCACATTATCATCCAGATCATTGATATAGATGACAAACAACAATGGACCCAACACCGATCCCTGAGGCCCACCAGGCCCCCACTCAGAGAAGCAATCCTCCACAACCACTCTCTGGCTTTTTCCATTGAGCCAGTGTATACCCCATGTATACCCAGTGACTGAACCTTCCGAACTAACCTCCCATGAGGGACCTTGTCAAAGGCCTTGCTGAAATCCAGGTAGACAACATCCACCGCCTTCCCTTCATCCACTTTCCTGGTAACCTCCTCAAAAAACTCGAATAGATTGGTCAAACATGACCTACCACACACAAAGCCATGTTGACTCTCCCTAATAAGTCCCGGTCTATCCAAATATTTGTAGATCCTATCCCTTATCACACCTTCCAATAACTTGCCCACCGCTGACATCAAACTTACTGGCCTATAATTTCCCAGATTTCTTTTGGAACCTTTTTAAAACAACGGAACAACATGAGCCACCCTCCAATCATCCGGTACCTCCCCCGTGAATACTGACATTTTAAATATGTCTGCCAGGGCCCCTGCAAGTTCAACACCAGCTTCCCTCAAGGTCCGTGGGAATACCCTGTCCGGTCCTGGGGATTTATCCACTCTGATTTGCCTCAAGACAGCGAGCACCTCCTCCCCTTTAATCTGTAACGGTTCCATGACCTCCCTACTTGTTTGCCCTATTTCTGTAGACTCCATGCCCGTTTCCTCAGTAAATACGGATGCAAAAAAACCATTTAGTATCTCCCCCATCTCTTTTAGTTCCATACACAGTCTACCACTCTGGTCTTCAAGAGGACCAATTTTAGTGTGGTGTTCTGATAGTGTGGTGACCAGAACTGCACGCAATACTCCAAATGCAACCTAACCAAGGTTTTATATAGCTGCAACATGATTTCCCAACTCTTGTACTCAATGCCCCGGCTGATGAAGGCAAGCATGCCATATGCCTTCTTAATCACCTTGGCCATCTGTGTTGGAACTGTGGACCTGCACACCCGGATCCCTCTGTATGCTGTGGCTCTGGAGTCACATGTAGGCCAGACCGGGTAAGGACGGCAGATTTCCTTCCCTGAAGGACATTAGTGAATCAGGTAGGTTTTTCCGACAATCGGCAATGGTTTCATGGCCATTTGATTCTTAATTCCAGATTGTGGGCAGCATGGTGACAGTGGTTAGCACTACTGCCTCACTGGGTTCAATTCCAGCCTTGGGCCACTGTCTCCTGTCTGCGTGGGTTTCCTCCGGGTGCACCGGTTTCCTCCCACAGTCCAAAGATATGTGGGTGAGGTTTATTGACCATGTTAAATTTTCCATTAGTGTCAGGGGGATTAGCAGGGCAAATACGTGGGGTTACAGGAATAGGGCCTGGGTGGGATTTTGGTTGGTGAAGATTCGATGGACCGAATGGCCTCCTCCTGCACTGTAGGGATTCCAAGATTTTTTTTATTGAATTCAAATTCCACCATCTGCTGTGGCGGGATTTGAACCCGGGTCCCCAGAACATTTTCTGGATTAATAATAGTTTAGTGATAATATCACTAGGCCTCCCCGATTAAAGGGGGTTAAAGGGCTCACACTCCCTGCAGTGAATCCAGAACTCATAATATGATTCAGGGACAAGAGTGTGGCATTGCTGAAAGCTACAGCCCATTGACATGCTGAGCTCAGATTGGGATAAAGACAGACCAACAGTGGAGAATAACTTACTCATCGCCCCTTACAAGGGTTCCACCACCCACCTTGGCATTGACTGGACATTGTTCCCATGGTACCCATACTCTGCAAGGATGACATGATGGCTGGACTGGACTTTCCCCAAGTCCCCACTTAGCTCCGAGACTCACAAGCACTTTTTTCCTTGAATTCACTCTTTGGAGTGCAAAGCGTGCAATGGAGGCTGGGGAATCCCAGCATTCACTGCAGCAGTGAAAGGGCTCTGTTAAAACAATGTGGCCTGCACTTTGACTGAGGGATTGCACACAGTTCCCTCACTTTACAGAGAGGAACCACTCAAAGTCCCTGCATGAAATGCCTGTCGTTGCAGACTGGGTGGGCAGGCTGCTCACAATCACCCTGATAACGTGAATAAATCTGTTTATTTGGGGGGAAAGGAAATGTCATTTCATAGGGTGGGTTCAACTCACTCCCACTGACTCAAATGAGTAGGAAACAATTTGAAACCGCAGGAGGAGAGTGGGAGTGAGACGCCAGGGAATGGAGAGAATTCGGGGGGACAGAGAGTATTCGGGGGGACGGAGAGTATTCGGGGGGATGGAGAGTATTCGGGGGGATGGAGAGTATTCGGGGGGATGGAGAGTATTCGGGGGGACAGAGAGTATTCGGGGGGACGGAGAGTATTCGGGGGGATGGAGAGTATTCGGGGGGATGGAGAGTATTTGGGGGACGGAGAGAATTCGGGGGGACGGAGAGTATTCGGGGGGATGGAGAGTATTTGGGGGACGGAGAGAATTCGGGGGGACGGAGAGTATTCGGGGGGACAGAGAGTATTCGGAGGGGTCGGAGAGTATTGGGGGGGATGTAGAGTATTCGGGGGGACGGATCGTATTCGGGGGGGATGGAGAGAATTCGGGGGGTATGGAGACTATTCGGGAGGAGGGAGAGTATTCGGGGGGACGGAGAGTATTCGGGGGCGATGGAGAGTATTCGGGGGGACGGAGAGTATTCGGGGGGACGGAGAGTATTCGGGGGAAGGGAGAGTATCCGGGGGCACAGAGAGTATTCGGGGGCGATGGAGAGTATTCGGGGGGATGAAGAGTATTCGGGGGGACGGAGAGTATTTGGGGAGATGGAGAGTATTCGGGGGGGGATGGAGAGTATTCGGGGGGGACGGAAAGTATTCGGGGGGACAGAGAGTATTCGGGGGAACAGAGAGTATTCGGGGGGACGGAGAGTATACGGGGGCACGGAGAGTATTCGGGGGGACGGAGAGTATTCGGGGGGACGGAGAGTATTCGGGGGGACGGAGAGTATTCGGGGGACCAGAGAGTATTCGGGGGGACGGAGAGTATACAGGGGCACGGAGAGTATTCGGGGGGACGGAGAGTATTCGGGGGGACGGAGAGTATTCGGGGGGACGGAGAGTATTTGGGGGATGGAGAGGATTCGAGGGATGGAGAGTATTAGGGGGGATGGAGAGAATTCGGGAGGGGCAGAGAGTATTCGGGGGGGAGGGATAGTATCCGGGGGCACGGAGAGTATTCGGGGTATGGAGAGTATTCGGGGGGTCGGAGAGTATTCGGGGGATGGAGAGTATTCGGGGGGATGGAGAGTATTCGGAGGGGTCGGAGAGTATTGGGGGGGATGTAGAGTATTCGGGGGGACGGATCGTATTCGGGGGGGATGGAGAGAATTCGGGGGGTACGGAGACTATTCGGGAGGAGGGAGAGTATTTGGGGGGACGGAGAGTATTCGGGGGGACGGGGAGTATTCGGGGGGTATGGAGACTATTCGGGAGGACGGAGAGTATTCGGGGGGATGCAGAGTATTCGGGGGGACGGAGAGTATTCTGGGGATGGAGAGATTTCGGGGGGACGGAGAGTACTCGGGGGGGACGGAGAGTATTCGGGGGGAAGGAGAGTATCCGGTTGGACGGAGAGTATTCAGGGGGATGGAGAGCATTCGGGGTGTCGGAGAGTTTTCGGGGGGGACGGAGAGTATTCGGAGGGGACGGAGAGTATTCGGTGGGGACGGAGATTATTCAGGGGGATGGAGTGTATTTCGGGGACGGATAGTATTCGGGGGGAGGAAGAGTATCCGGGGGCACGGAGAGTATTCGGGGGGATGGAGAGTATTCGGGGGACGGAGAGAATTCGGGTGGACAGAGAGTATTCGGGGGGACGGAGAGTATTCGGGGGGATGGAGAGTATTCGGGGGGACGGAGAGTATTCGGGGGGACGGAGATTATTCAGGGGGATGGAGTGTATTTCGGGGACGGATAGTATTCGGGGGGAGGAAGAGTATCCGGGGGCACGGAGAGTATTCGGGGGGATGGAGAGTATTCGGGGGACGGAGAGAATTCGGGTGGACAGAGAGTATTCGGGGGGACAGAGAGTATTCGGGGGGACGGAGAGTATTCGGGGGGATGGAGAGTATTCGGGGGGACGGAGAGTATTCGGGGGGACGGAGAGTATTCGGGGGGACGGAGAGTATTCGGGGGGGATGGAGAGTATTCCGGGGGGACGGAGAGTATTCAGGGGGATGGAGTGTATTTGGGGGACGGAGAGTATTCGGGGGGGAGGAAGAGTATCTGGGGGCACGGAGAGTATTCGGGGGGATGGAGAGTATTCGGGGGACGGAGAGAATTCGGGGGGACAGAGAGAATTCGGGAGGACGGAGAGTATTCAGGGGGATGGAGATTATTCGGGGGGACGGAGAGTATTCGGGGGGACGAAGAGTATTCGGGGGGACGGAGAGTATTTGGGGGAATGGAGAGGATTCCAGGGATGGAGAGTATTAGGGGGGATGGAGAGTATTCGGGAGGGGCAGAGAGTATTCGGGGGGGAGGGATAGTATCCGGGGGCACGGAGAGTATTCGGGGGGACGGAGAGTATTCGGGGGGACGGAGAGTATTCTGGGGGATGGAGCACATTCGGGGGATGGAGCACATTCGGGGGATGGAGAGTATTCGGGGGGTCGGAGTGTATTCGGGGGAGACGGAGAGTATTCGGGGGGGACGGAAAGTATTCAGGGGGGTGGAGAGTATTCAGGGGGATGGAGAGTATCCGGAGGGGTCGGAGAGTATTAGGGGGGGGATGTAGAGTATTCGGGGGGACGGATTGTTTTCGGGGGGGATGGAGAGTATTCGGGGGGTACGGAGACTGTTCGGGAGAAGGGAGAGTATTCGGGGGGACGGAGAGTATTTGGGGGGTATGGAGACTATTCGGGAGGACGGAGAGTATTCGGGGGGATGCAGAGTATTCGGGGAGACGGAGAGTATTCGGTGGGGACGGAGAGTATTCGGGGGGGACGGAGAGAATTCGGGGGGATGGAGAGTATCTGGGCGGACAGAGAGTATTCAGGGGGATGGAGAGCATTCGGAGTGTCGGAGAGTATTCGGGGGGGACGGAGAGTATTCGGGGGCACGGAGAGTATTCGGGGGGACGGAGAGTATTCGGGGGGATGGAGAGTATTCTGGGGGATGGAGCACGTTCGGGGGATGGAGAGTATTCGGGGTATGGAGAGTATTCGGGGGGTCGGAGAGTATTCGGGGGAGACGGAGAGTATTCGGGGGGGACGGAAAGTATTCGGGGGGGGATGGAGAGTACTCAGGGGGATGGAGAGTATTCGGAGGGGTCGGAGAGTATTAGGGGGGGATGTAGAGTATTCGGGGGGACGGACAGTATTCGGGGGGATGGAGAGTATTTGGGGGGTACGGAGACTATTCGGGAGGAGGGAGTGTATTCGGGAGGAGGGAGAGTATTCGGGGCGTATGGAGACTATTCGGGAGGACGGAGAGTATTCGGGGGGATGCAGAGTATTCGGGGGGACGGAGAGTATTCGGGGGCGACGGAGAGTATTCGGGGGGATGGAGAGTATTCGGGGGGACGGAGAGTATTCGGGGGGTATGGAGACTATTCGGGAGGACGGAGAGTATTCAGGGGGATGCAGAGTATTCGGGGTGACGGAGAGTATTCGGGGGCGACGGAGAGTATTCGGGGGGACGGAGAGTATTCGGGGGGATGGAGAGTATTCGGGGGGACGGAGAGTATTCGGGGGGACGAAGAGTATTCGGGGGGATGGAGACTATTTGGGGGAATGGAGAGGATTCCAGGGATGGAGAGTATTAGGGGGGATGGAGAGTATTCGGGAGGGGCAGAGAGTATTCGGGGGGGAGGGATAGTATCCGGGGGCACGGAGAGTATTCGGGGGGACGGAGAGTATTCGGGGGGACGGAGAGTTATCGGGGGGGATGGAGAGTATTCGGGGGGACGGAGATTATTCAGGGGGATGGAGTGTATTTGGGGGACGGAGAGTATTCGGGGGGGAGGAAGAGTATCTGGGGGCACGGAGAGTATTCGGGGGGAAGGAGAGTATTCGGGGGACGGAGAGAATTCGGGGGGACAGAGAGAATTCGGGAGGACAGAGAGTATTCAGGGGGATGGAGAGTATTCGGGGGGACGGAGAGTATTCGGGGGGACGAACAGTATTCGGGGGGACGGAGAGTATTTGGGGGAATGGAGAGGATTCCAGGGATGGAGAGTATTAGGGGGATGGAGAGTATTCGGGAGGGGCAGAGAGTATTCGGGGGGGAGGGATAGTATCCGGGGGCACGGAGAGTATTCGGGGGGATGGAGAGTATTCGGGGGGACGGAGAGTATTCTGGGGGATGGAGCACATTCGGGGGATGGAGCACATTCGGGGGATGGAGAGTATTCGGGGGGTCGGAGTGTATTCGGGGGAGACGGAGAGTATTCGGGGGCGACGGAAAGTTTTCGGGGGGGTGGAGAGTATTCAGGGGGATGGAGAGTATCCGGAGGGGTCGGAGAGTATTAGGGGGGGGATGTAGAGTATTCGGGGGGACGGATTGTTTTCGGGGGGGATGGAGAGTATTCGGGGGGTACGGAGACTGTTCGGGAAAAGGGAGAGTATTCGGGGGGACGGAGAGTATTTGGGGGGTATGGAGACTATTCGGGAGGACGGAGAGTATTCGGGGGGATGCAGAGTATTCGGGGAGATGGAGAGTATTCGGTGGGGACGGAGAGTATTCGGGGGGGACGGAGAGAATTCGGGGGGATGGAGAGTATCTGGGCGGACAGAGAGTATTCAGGGGGATGGAGAGCATTCGGAGTGTCGGAGAGTATTCGGGGGGGACGGAGAGTATTCGGGGGCACGGAGAGTATTCGGGGGGACGGAGAGTATTCGGGGGGATGGAGAGTATTCTGGGGGATGGAGCACGTTCGGGGGATGGAGAGTATTCGGGGTATGGAGAGTATTCGGGGGGTCGGAGAGTATTCGGGGGAGACGGAGAGTATTCGGGGGGGACGGAAAGTATTCGGGGGGGGATGGAGAGTACTCAGGGGGATGGAGAGTATTCGGAGGGGTCGGAGAGTATTAGGGGGGGATGTAGAGTATTCGGGGGGACGGACAGTATTCGGGGGGATGGAGAGTATTTGGGGGGTACGGAGACTATTCGGGAGGAGGGAGTGTATTCGGGAGGAGGGAGAGTATTCGGGGCGTATGGAGACTATTCGGGAGGACGGAGAGTATTCGGGGGGATGCAGAGTATTCGGGGGGACGGAGAGTATTCGGGGGCGACGGAGAGTATTCGGGGGGATGGAGAGTATTCGGGGGGACGGAGAATATTCGGGGGGTATGGAGACTATTCGGGAGGACGGAGAGTATTCAGGGGGATGCAGAGTATTCGGGGTGACGGAGAGTATTCGGGGGCGACGGAGAGTATTCGGGGGGACGGAGAGTATTCGGGGGGATGGAGAGTATTCGGGGGGACGGAGAGTATTCGGGGGGACGAAGAGTATTCGGGGGGATGGAGACTATTTGGGGGAATGGAGAGGATTCCAGGGATGGAGAGTATTAGGGGGGATGGAGAGTATTCGGGAGGGGCAGAGAGTATTCGGGGGGGAGGGATAGTATCCGGGGGCACGGAGAGTATTCGGGGGGACGGAGAGTATTCGGGGGGACGGAGAGTATTCTGGGGGATGGAGCACATTCGGGGGATGGAGCACATTCGGGGGATGGAGAGTATTCGGGGGGTCGGATTGTATTCGGGGGAGACGGAGAGTATTCGGGGGGGGCGGAAAGTATTCGGGGGGGTGGAGAGTATTCAGGGGGATGGAGAGTATCCGGAGGGGTCGGAGAGTATTAGGGGGGGGATGTAGAGTATTCGGGGGGACGGATTGTTTTCGGGGGGGATGGAGAGTATTTGGGGGGTACGGAGACTATTCGGGAGAAGGGAGAGTATTCGGGGGGACGGAGAGTATTCGGGGGGTATGGAGACTATTCGGGAGGACGGAGAGTATTCGGGAGGATGCAGAGTATTCGGGGAGACGGAGAGTATTCGGTGGGGACGGAGAGTATTCGGGGGGGACGGAGAGAATTCGGGGGGATGGAGAGTATCTGGGCGGACAGAGAGTATTCAGGGGGATGGAGAGCATTCGGAGTGTCGGAGAGTATTCGGGAGGGACGGAGAGTATTCGGGGGGACGGCGAGTATTCGGCGGGATGGAGAGTATCCGGGTGGACGGAGAGTATTCAGGGGACTGGAGAGCATTCGTGGTGTCGGAGAGTTTTCGGGGGGGACGGAGAGTATTCGGAGGGGATGGAGAGTATTCTGGGGATGGAGAGATTTCGGGGGGACGGAGAGTACTCGGGGGGGACGGAGAGTATTCGGGGGGATGGAGAGTATCCGGGTGGACGGAGAGTATTCAGGAGGATGGAGAGCATTCGGGGTGTCGGAGAGTTTTCGGGGGGACGGAGAGTATTCGGAGGGGATGGAGAGTATTCGGTGGGGACGGAGAGTATTCGGGGGGACGGAGAGTATTCGGGGGACGGAGATTATTCAGGGGGATGGAGTGTATTTTGGGGACGGATAGTATTCGGGGGGAGGAAGAGTATCCGGGGGCACGGAGAGTATTCGGGGGGATGGAGAGTATTCGGGGGACGGAGAGAATTCGGGGGGACAGAGAGTATTCGGGGGGACGGAGAGTATTCGGGGGGATGGAGAGTATTCGGGGGGACGGAGAGTATTCGGGAGGACAGAGAGTATTCGGGGGGACGGAGAGTATTCGGGGGGACGGAGAGTTATCGGGGGGGATGGAGAGTATTCGGGGGGACGGAGATTATTCAGGGGGATGGAGTGTATTTGGGGGACGGAGAGTATTCGGGGGGGAGGAAGAGTATCTGGGGGCACGGAGAGTATTCGGGGGGAAGGAGAGTATTCGGGGGACGGAGAGAATTCGGGGGGACAGAGAGAATTCGGGAGGACAGAGAGTATTCAGGGGGATGGAGAGTATTCGGGGGGACGGAGAGTATTCGGGGGGACGAACAGTATTCGGGGGGACGGAGAGTATTTGGGGGAATGGAGAGGATTCCAGGGATGGAGAGTATTAGGGGGATGGAGAGTATTCGGGAGGGGCAGAGAGTATTCGGGGGGGAGGGATAGTATCCGGGGGCACGGAGAGTATTCGGGGGGATGGAGAGTATTCGGGGGGACGGAGAGTATTCTGGGGGATGGAGCACATTCGGGGGATGGAGCACATTCGGGGGATGGAGAGTATTCGGGGGGTCGGAGTGTATTCGGGGGAGACGGAGAGTATTCGGGGGCGACGGAAAGTTTTCGGGGGGGTGGAGAGTATTCAGGGGGATGGAGAGTATCCGGAGGGGTCGGAGAGTATTAGGGGGGGGATGTAGAGTATTCGGGGGGACGGATTGTTTTCGGGGGGGATGGAGAGTATTCGGGGGGTACGGAGACTGTTCGGGAAAAGGGAGAGTATTCGGGGGGACGGAGAGTATTTGGGGGGTATGGAGACTATTCGGGAGGACGGAGAGTATTCGGGGGGATGCAGAGTATTCGGGGAGACGGAGAGTATTCGGTGGGGACGGAGAGTATTCGGGGGGGACGGAGAGAATTCGGGGGGATGGAGAGTATCTGGGCGGACAGAGAGTATTCAGGGGGATGGAGAGCATTCGGAGTGTCGGAGAGTATTCGGGGGGGACGGAGAGTATTCGGGGGCACGGAGAGTATTCGGGGGGACGGAGAGTATTCGGGGGGATGGAGAGTATTCTGGGGGATGGAGCACGTTCGGGGGATGGAGAGTATTCGGGGTATGGAGAGTATTCGGGGGGTCGGAGAGTATTCGGGGGAGACGGAGAGTATTCGGGGGGGACGGAAAGTATTCGGGGGGGGATGGAGAGTATTCAGGGGGATGGAGAGTATTCGGAGGGGTCGGAGAGTATTAGGGGGGTATGTAGAGTATTCGGGGGGACGGACAGTATTCGGGGGGATGGAGAGTATTTGGGGCGTACGGAGACTATTCGGGAGGAGGGAGAGTATTCGGGAGGAGGGAGAGTATTCGGGGCGTATGGAGACTATTCGGGAGGACGGAGAGTATTCGGGGGGATGCAGAGTATTCGGGGGGACGAGAGTATTCGGGGGCGACGGAGAGTATTCGGGGGGATGGAGAGTATTCGGGGGGACGGAGAGTATTCGGGGGGTATGGAGACTATTCGGGAGGACGGAGAGTATTCGGGGGGATGCAGAGAATTCGGGGGGACGGAGAGTATTCGGGGGAGATGGAGAGTATTCAAGGGGACGGAGAGTATTTGGGGGGACGGAGAGTATTCGGGGGGTATGGAGACTATTCGGGAGGACGGAGAGTATTCAGGGGGATGCAGAGTATTCGGGGGGACGGAGAGTATTCGGGGGCGACGGAGAGTATTCGGGGGGACGGAGAGTATTCGGGGGGACGGAGAGTATTCGGGGGGTATGGAGACTATTCGGGAGGACGGAGAGTTTTCGGGGGGTACGGAGAGTATTCGGAGGGGATGAAGAGTATTCTGGGGATGGAGAGATTTCGGGGGGACGGAGAGTACTCGGGGGGGACGGAGAGTATTCGGGGGGATGGAGAGTATTCAGGGGGATGGAGAGCATTCGGGGTGTCGGAGAGTTTTCGGGGGGGACAGAGAGTATTCGGAGGGGATGGAGAGTATTCGGTGGGGACGGAGAGTATTCGGGGGGACGGAGAGTATTCGGGGGGACGGAGAGTATTCAGGGGGATGGAGTGTATTTCGGGGACGGATAGTATTCGGGGGGGAGGAAGAGTATCCGGGGGCACGGAGAGTATTCGGGGGGATGGAGAGTATTCGGGGAACGGAGAGAATTCGGGGGGACAGAGAGTATTCGGGGGGACGGAGAGTATTCGGGGGGATGGAGAGTATTCGAGGGGACGGAGAGTATTCGGGGGGACGGAGAGTATTCAGGGGGACGGAGAGTATTTGGGGGGGATGGAGAGTATTCGGGGGGACGGAGATTATTCAGGGGGATGGAGTGTATTTGGGGGACGGAGAGTATTCGGGGTATGGAGAGTATTCGGGGGGTCGGAGAGTATTCGGGGGATGGAGAGTATTCGGGGGGATGGAGAGTATTCGGAGGGGTCAGAGAGTATTGGGGGGATGTGGAGTATTCGGGGGGACGGAGCGTATTCGGGGGGGATGGAGAGAATTTGGGGGGTACGGAGACTATTCGGGAGGAGGGAGAGTATTCGGGGGGACGGAGAGTATTCGGGGGAACGGGGAGTATTCGGGGGGTATGGAGACTATTCGGGAGGACGGAGAGTATTCCGGGGGGATGCAGAGTATTCGGGGGGACGGAGAGTATTCTGTTGATGGAGAGATTTCGGGGGGACGGAGAGTACTCGGGGGGGACGAAGAGTATTCGGGGGGATGGAGAGTATCCGGGTGGACGGAGAGTATTCAGGGGACTGGAGAGCATTCGTGGTGTCGGAGAGTTTTCGGGGGGGACGGAGAGTATTCGGAGGGGATGGAGAGTATTCTGGGGATGGAGAGATTTTGGGGGGACGGAGAGTACTCGGGGGGGACGGAGAGTATTCGGGGGGATGGAGAGTATCCGGGTGGACGGAGAGTATTCAGGGGGATGGAGGGCAATCGGGGTGTCGGAGAGTTTTCGGGGGGGACGGAGAGTATTCGGAGGGGATGGAGAGTATTCGGTGGGGACGGAGAGTATTCGGGGGGACGGAGAGTATTCGGGGGGACGGAGATTATTCAGGGGGATGGAGTGTATTTCGGGGACGGATAGTATTCGGGGGGGGAGGAAAAGTAACCGGGGGCACGGAGAGTATCCGGGGGAATGGAGAGTATTCGGGGGACGGAGAGAATTCGGGGGGACAGAGAGTATTCGGGGGGACGGAGAGTATTCGGGGGGCGGAGAGTATTCGGGGGGACGGAGAGTATTCGGGGGGACGGAGAGTATTCGGGGGGACGGAGAGTATTCGGGGGGGATGGAGAGTATTCGGGGGGACGGAGATTATTCAGGGGGATGGAGTGTATTTGGGGGACGGAGAGTATTCGGGGGGGAGGAAGAGTATCCGGGGGCACGGAGAGTATTCGGGGGGATGGAGAGTATTCGGGGGACGGAGAGAATTCGGGGGGACAGAGAGAATTCGGGAGGACGGAGAGTATTCAGGGGGATGGAGAGTATTCGGGGGGACGGAGAGTATTCGGGGGGACGAAGAGTATTCGGGGGGACGGAGAGTATTTGGGGGAATGGAGAGGATTCCAGGGATGGAGAGTATTAGGGGGGATGGAGAGTATTCGGGAGGGGCAGAGAGTATTCGGGGGGGAGGGATAGTATCCGGAGGCACGGAGAGTATTCGGGGGGACGGAGACTTTTCGGGGGGATGGAGAGTATTCGGGGGGACGGAGAGTATTCGGGGGGACGGAGAGTATTCGGGGGGACGGAGAGTATTTGGGGGAATGGAGAGGATTCCAGGGATGGAGAGTATTAGGGGGGATGGAGAGTATTCGGGAGGGGCAGAGAGTATTCGGGGGGGAGAGATAGTATCCGGAGGCACGGAGAGTATTCGGGGGGACGGAGACTTTTCGGG
Organism: Mustelus asterias; assembly: GCF_964213995.1. NCBI lineage: Eukaryota > Metazoa > Chordata > Chondrichthyes > Carcharhiniformes > Triakidae > Mustelus > Mustelus asterias. The sequence goes on from NW_027590947.1 coordinate 57,285, forward strand.
GGGATGGAGAGTATTCGGGGGGACGGAGAGTATTCGGGGGGACGGAGAGTATTCGGGGGGGATGGAGAGTATTCGGGGGGACGGAGATTATTCAGGGGAATGGAGTGTATTTGGGGGACGGAGAGTATTCGGGGTATGGAGAGTATTCGGGGGGTCGGAGAGTATTCGGGGGGATGCAGAGTATTCGGGGGGACGGAGAGTATTCTGGGGATGGAGAGATTTCGGGGGGACGGAGAGTACTCGTGGGGGACAAAGAGTATTCGGGGGGATGGAGAGTATCCGGCTGGACGGAGAGTATTCAGGGGACTGGAGAGCATTCGTGGTGTCGGAGAGTTTTCGGGGGGGACGGAGTGTATTCGGAGGGGATGGAGAGTATTCGGTGGGGACGGAGAGTATTCGGGGGGACGGAGAGTATTCGGGGGGACGGAGATTATTCAGGGGGATGGATTGTATTTCGGGGACGGATAGTATTCGGGGGGGAGGAAGAGTAACCGGGGGCACGGAGAGTATTCGGGGGGATGGAGAGTATTCGGGGGACGGAGAGAATTCGGGGGGACAGAGAGTATTCGGGGGGACGGAGAGTATTCGGGGGGCGGAGAGTATTCGGGGGGACGGAGAGTATTCGGGGGGACGGAGAGTATTCGGGGGGACGGAGAGTATTCGGGGGGGATGGAGAGTATTCGGGGGGACGGAGATTATTCAGGGGGATGGAGTGTATTTGGGGGACGGAGAGTATTTGGGGGGGAGGAAGAGTATCCGGGGGCACGGAGAGTATTCGGGGGGATGGAGAGAATTCGGGGGACGGAGAGAATTCGGGGGGACAGAGAGAATTCGGGAGGACGGAGAGTATTCAGGGGGATGGAGAGTATTCGGGGGGACGGAGAGTATTCGGGGGGACGAAGAGTATTCGGGGGGACGGAGAGTATTTGGGGGAATGGAGAGGATTCCAGGGATGGAGAGTATTAGGGGGGATGGAGAGTATTCGGGAGGGGCAGAGAGTATTCAGGGGGATGGAGAGTATTCGGGGGGACGGAGAGTATTCGGGGGGACGAAGAGTATTCGGGGGGACGGAGATTATTCAAGGGAATGGAGTGTATTTGGGGGACGGAGAGTATTCGGGGTATGGAGAGTATTCGGGGGGTCGGAGAGTATTGGGGGGGATGTAGAGTATTCGCGGGGACGGAGACTATTCGGGAGGAGGGAGAGTATTTGGGGGGACGGAGAGTATTCGGGGGGTATGGAGACTATTCGGGAGGACGGAGAGTATTCGGGGGGATGTAGAGTATTCGGGGGGACGGAGAGTATTCTGGGGATGGAGAGATTTCGGGGGGACGGAGAGTACTCGGGGGGGACGGAGAGTATTCGGGGGGATGGAGAGTATCCGGGTGGAAGGAGAGTATTCAGGGGACTGGAGAGCATTCGTGGTGTCGGAGAGTTTTCGGGGGGGACGGAGAGTATTCGGGGGGATGGAGAGTATCCGGGTGGAAGGAGAGTATTCAGGGGACTGGAGAGCATTCGTGGTGTCGGAGAGTTTTCGGGGGGGACGGAGAGTATTCGGAGGGGATGGAGAGTATTCTGGGGATGGAGAGATTTCGGGGGAACGGAGAGTACTCGGGGGGGACGGAGAGTATTCGGGAGGATGGAGAGTATCCGGGTGGACGGAGAGTATTCAGGGGGATGGAGAGCAATCGGGGTGTCGAAGAGTTTTCGGGGGGGACGGAGAGTATTCGGAGGGGATGGAGAGTATTCGGTGGGGACGGAGAGTATTCGGGGGGACGGAGAGTATTCGGGGGTACGGAGATTATTCAGGGGGATGGAGTGTATTTCGGGGACGGATAGTATTCGGGGGGGAGGAAGAGTATCCGGGGGCACGGAGAGTATTCGGGGGGATGGAGAGTATTCGGGGGACGGAGAGAATTCAGGGGGACAGAGAGTATTCGGGGGGACGGAGAGTATTCGGGGGGACGGAGAGTATTCGGGGGACGGAGAGTATTAGGGGGGACGGAGAGTATTCGGGGGGACGGAGAGTATTCGGGGGGGACGGAGAGTATTCGGGGGGGATGGAGAGTATTCGGGGGGACGAAGAGTATTCGGGGGGACGGAGAGTATTTGGGGGAATGGAGAGGATTCCAGGGATGGAGAGTATTAGGGGGGATGGAGAGTATTCGGAAGGGGCAGAGAGTATTCGGGGGGGAGGGATAGTATCCGGGGCACGGAGAGTATTCGGGGGGACGGAGAGTATTCGGGGGGACGGAGAGTATTCGGGGGGACGGAGAGTATTCGGGGGGACGGAGAGTATTCTGGGGGATGGAGCACATTCGGGGGATGGAGCACATTCGGGGGATGGAGAGTATTCGGGGGGTCGGAGTGTATTCGGGGGAGACGGAGAGTATTCGGGGGGGACGGAAAGTATTCGGGGGGGTGGAGATTATTCAGGGGGATGGAGAGTATCCGGAGGGGTCGGAGAGTATTAGGGGGGGTATGTAGAGTATTCGGGGGGACGGATTGTTTTCGGGGGGATGGAGAGTATTCGTGGGGTACGGAGACTATTCGGGAGGAGGGAGAGTATTCGGGGGGACGGAGAGTATTCGGGGGGTATGGAGACTATTCGGGAGGACGGCGAGTATTCGGGGGGATGCAGAGTATTCGGGGGGATGGAGAGGATTCCAGGGATGGAGAGTATTAGGGGGGATGGAGCGTATTCGGGAGGGGCAGAGAGTATTCGGGGGGGGAGGGATAGTATCCGGGGGCACGGAGAGTATTCTGGGGGACGGAGAGTATTCTGGGGGACGGAGAGTATTCTGGGGGATGGAGCACGTTCGGGGGATGGAGAGTATTCGGGGTATGGAGAGTATTCGGGGGGTCAGAGAGTATTCGGGGGAGACGGAGAGTATTCGGGGGGGGACGGAAAGTATTCGGGGGGGGATGGAGAGTATTCAGGGGGATGGAGAGTATTCGGAGGGGTCGGGGAGTATTAGGGGGGGATGTAGAGTATTCGGGGGGACGGATAGTATTCGGGTGGATGGAGAGTATTTGGGGGGTACGGAGACTATTCGGGAGGAGGGAGAGTATTCGGGAGGACGGAGAGTATTCGGGGCGTATGGAGACTATTCGGGAGGATGGAGAGTATTCGGGGGGATGCAGAGTATTCGGGGGGACGGAGAGTATTCGGGGGCGATGGAGAGTATTCGGGGGGATGGAGAGTATCCGGGAGGGACGGAGAGTTTTCGGGGGGACGGTGAGTATTAGGGGGGCTCTGAGAGTATTCGGGGGGTCGGAGAGTATTTGGGGGGTCGGAGAGTAATCGGGGGCATGGATAATATTCGGGGGGATGGAGAGTATTCGGTGGGGACGGAGAGTATTCGGGGGGGGGGGAGAGTATTCGGGGGGGACGGAGAGTATTCGGGGGGGATGGAGAGTATTCGGGGAATGGAGAATGTGCGGGGGGACGGAGAGTATTCGCGGGGATGGAGAGTTTTCGGGGGGATGGAGAGTATTCGGGTGGATGGAGAGTATTTGGGGGGATGGAGAGTATTCAGGGGAGACGGAGAGTCATCGGCGAGATGGAGAGCATTCGGGGGGACGGAGAGTATTCGGGCGGGACGGAGAGTATTCGGGGGGAACGGGAGAGTATTCGGGGTGTACGGAGAGTATTCGGGGGGGGAAAGGAGAGTATTCGGGGGGGATGGAGATATTCGGGGGTAGGGAGAGTATTCAGGGGGATGGAGAGCATTCAGGGGGACGGAAATTATTCGGGGGGGATGGAGAGTATTCGGGGGGGACGGAGAGTATTCAGGGGGATGGAGTGCATTCGGGGGGACGGAAAGTATTCAGGGGGAACGGAGAGGATTCGGGGGGATGTAGAGTACTCGGTGGGGAAGGAGAGAATTCGGGGGGGGACGGAGAGTATTCGGGGGGACGGAGAGTATTCGGGGGGACGGAGAGTATTCGGGGGGATGGAGAGTATTCGGGGGGACGGAGAGTATTCGGGGGGGGGCGGAGAGTATTCGGGTGGGCGGAGAGTATTCGGGTGGGCGGAGAGTATTCGGGGGGCGGACAGTATTTGGTGGAGACGGAAAGTATTCGGTGGAGACGGAGAGTATTCGGGGGGACGGATAGTATACGGGGGGACGGAGAGTATTCGGGATGACGGAGAGTATTCGGGGGGCGGACAGTATTTGGTGGAGACGGAAAGTATTCGGTGGAGACGGAGAGTATTCGGGGGACGGAGAATATTCGGGCTTGACGGACAGTATTTGGGAGGACGGAGAATATTCGGGGGGACGGATAGTATTCGGGGGGTTGGAGAGTATTCGGGGGGATGGAGAGTATTCAGGTGGATGGAGAGTATTCGGGGGGATGGCGAGTATTCGGGGAGATGGAGAGCATTCGGGGGGACGGAGAGTATTCGGGGGGGGACGGAGAGTATTCGGGATGACGGAGAGTATTCGGGATGACGGAGAGTATTCGGGGGGACGGAGAATATTCGGTGGGGACGGAGAGTATTCGGGGGGGACGGAGAGTATTCGGGGGGGACGGAGAGTATTCGGGGGATGGAGAATATTCGGGGGGGACGGACAGTATTTGGGGGGACGGAGAATATTCGGGGGACGGAGAGTATTCGCGGGGATGGAGAGTTTTCGGGGGGATGGAGAGTATTCGGGTGGATGGAGAGTATTCGGGGGATGGAGAGTATTCGGGGGGGATGGAGAGTATTCGGGGAGATGGAGAGCATTCGGGGGTATGGAGAGTATTCGGGGGGGGACGGAGAGTATTCGGGGGGCAGGGAGAGTATTCGGGGAGACGGAGAGTATTCTGGAGGGACGGAGAGTATTCGCGGGGGATGGAGTGTCTTCGGGGGGTATGGAGAGTATTCGGGTGGGACGGAGAGTATTCGGGGGGTACAGAGAGTATTCGGGGTGTACGGAGAGTATTCGGGGGGGGGAAAGGAGAGTATTCGGGGGGGATGGAGATATTCGGGGGTACGGAGAGTATTCAGCGGGATGGAGAGCATTCAGGGGGACGGAGAGTATTCGGGAGGGACGGAGAGTATTCAGGGGGATGGAGTGCATTCGGGGGGATGGAAAGTCTTCAGGGGGAACGGAGAGGATTCGGGGGGATGTCGAGTACTCGGTGGGGAAGGAGAGTATTTGGGGGGACGGAGAGCATTCAGGGGGACGGAGAGTATTCGGGGAGGGCGGAGAGTATTCGGGTGGGCGGACAGTATTCGGGTGGGCGGAGAGTATTCGGGGGGCGGACAGTATTTGGTGGAGATGGAAAGTATTCGGTGGAGACGGAGAGTATTCGGGGGGATGGAGAGTATACGGGGGGAACGGAGAGCATTCGGGATGACAGAGAGTATTCGGGGGGACGGAGAGTATTCGGTGGGGACGGAGAGTATTTGGGGGCGGACGGAGAGTATTCGGGGGGGACGGAGAGTATTCGGGGGATGGAGAATATTCGGGGGGGACGGACTGTATTTGGGGGGATGGAGAATATTCGGGGGGACGGAGAGTATTCGGGCGGTTGGAGAGTATTCGGGGGGATGAAGAGTATTCAGGTGGATGGAGAGTATTCGGGGGGATGGAGAGTATTCGGGGGGGACGGAGAGTATTCGGGGGGACGGAGAGTATTCGGGATGACGGAGAGTATTCGGGGGGACGGAGAGTATTCGGTGGGGACGGAGAGTATTCGGGGGGGACGGAGAGTATTCGGGGGGGACGGAGAGTATTCGGGGGATGGAGAATGTTCGGGGGGGACGATCAGAATTGGGGGGGATGGAGAATATTCCGGGGGACGGAGAGTATTCGCGGGGATGGAGAGTTTTCGGGGGGATGGAGAGTATTCGGGTGGATGGAGAGTATTCGGGGGGATGGAGAGTATTCGGGGGGGACGGAGAGTATTCGGGGAGATGGAGAGCATTCGGGGGGACGGAGAGAATTCGGGGGGGACGGAGAGTATTCGGGAGGCAGGGAGAGTATTCGGGGTGTACGGAGAGTATTCGGGGGGGGAAAGGAGAGTATTCGGGGGGTATGGAGATATTCGGGGGTACGGAGAGTATTCAGCGGGATGGAGAGCATTCAGGGGAACGGAAAGTATACGGGGGGGATGGAGAGTATTCGGGGGGACGAAAAGTATTCAGGGGGAACGGAGAGGATTCGGGGGGATGTAGAGTACTCGGTGGGGAAGGAGAGTATTTGGGCGGACGGAGAGCATTCGGGGGGACGGAGAGTATTCGGGGGGACGGAGAGTATTCGGTGGGGATGGAGAGTATCCGCAGGGGACGGAGAGTATTCAGGGGGGACGGACAGTATTTGGGGGGACGGAGAGTATTCGGGGGGACGGAGAGTATTCGGGGGGACGGAGAGTATTCGGTGGGGATGGAGAGTATCCGCAGGGGACGGAGAGAATTCAGGGGGGACGGAGAGTATTCGGGGGACGGAGAGTATTCGGGGGGACGGAGAGTATTCGGTGGGGATGGAGAGTATCCGCAGGGGACGGAGAGTATTCAGGGGGGACGGACAGTATTTGGGGGGACGGAGAATATTCGGGGGGACGGAGAGTATTCGGGTGGATGGAGAGTATTCGGGGGGATGGAGAGTATTCAGGGGAGACGGAGAGTCATCGGCAAGATGGAGAGCATTCGGGGGGACGGAGAGTATTCGGGGGGGACGGAGAGTATTCGGGGGGGACGGAGAGTATTCGGGCGGGACGGAGAGTATTCGGGGGGTACGGGAGAGTATTCGGGGTGTACGGAGAGTATTCGGGGGGGAAAGGAGAGTATTCGGGGGGGATGGAGATATTCGGGGGTAGGGAGAGTATTCAGGGGGATGGAGAGCATTCAGGGGGACGGAAATTATTCGGGGGGGATGGAGAGTATTCGGGGGGGACGGAGAGTATTCAGGGGGATGGAGTGCATTCGGGGGGACGGAAAGTATTCAGGGGGAACGGAGAGGATTCGGGGGGATGTAGAGTACTCGGTGGGGAAGGAGAGAATTCGGGGGGGGACGGAGAGTATTCGGGGGGACGGAGAGTATTCGGGGGGACGGAGAGTATTCGGGGGGATGGAGAGTATTTGGGGGGACGGAGAGCATTCGGGGGGGGGCGGAGAGTATTCGGGTGGGCGGAGAGTATTCGGGTGGGCGGAGAGTATTCGGGGGGCGGACAGTATTTGGTGGAGACGGAAAGTATTCGGTGGAGACGGAGAGTATTCGGGGGGACGGATAGTATACGGGGGGACGGAGAGTATTCGGGATGACGGAGAGTATTCGGGGGGACGGAGAGTATTCGGTGGGGACGGAGAGTATTCGGGGGGGACGGAGAGTATTCGGGGGGGACGGAGAGTATTCGGGGGACGGAGAATATTCGGGCTTGACGGACAGTATTTGGGAGGACGGAGAATATTCGGGGGGACGGATAGTATTCGGGGGGTTGGAGAGTATTCGGGGGGATGGAGAGTATTCAGGTGGATGGAGAGTATTCGGGGGGATGGAGAGTATTCGGGGAGATGGAGAGCATTCGGGGGGACGGAGAGTGTTCGGGGGGGGATGGAGAGTATTCGGGATGACGGAGAGTATTCGGGATGACGGAGAGTATTCGGGGGGACGGAGAATATTCGGTGGGGACGGAGAGTATTCGGGGGGGACGGAGAGTATTCGGGGGGGACGGAGAGTATTCGGGGGATGGAGAATATTCGGGGGGGACGGACAGTATTTGGGGGGACGGAGAATATTCGGGAGACGGAGAGTATTCGCGGGGATGGAGAGTTTTCGGGGGGATGGAGAGTATTCGGGTGGATGGAGAGTATTCGGGGGATGGAGAGTATTCGGGGGCGATGGAGAGTATTCGGGGAGATGGAGAGCATTCGGGGGTATGGAGAGTATTCGGGGGGGACGGAGAGTATTCGGGGGGCAGGGAGAGTATTCGGGGAGACGGAGAGTATTCTGGAGGGACGGAGAGTATTCGCGGGGGATGGAGTGTCTTCGGGGGGTATGGAGAGTATTCGGGTGGGACAGAGAGTATTCGGGGGGTACAGAGAGTATTCGGGGTGTACGGAGAGTATTCGGGGGGGGGAAAGGAGAGTATTCGGGGGGGATGGAGATATTCGGGGGTAGGGAGAGTATTCAGGGGGATGGAGAGCATTCAGGGGGACGGAAATTATTCGGGGGGGATGGAGAGTATTCGGGGGGACGGAGAGTATTCAGGGGGATGGAGTGCATTCGGGGGGATGGAAAGTATTCAGGGGGAACGGAGAGGATTCGGGGGGATGTAGAGTACTCGGTGGGGACGGAGAGAATTCGGGGGGGGACGGAGAGTATTCGGGGGGACGGAGAGTATTCGGGGGGACGGAGAGTATTCGGGGGGATGGAGAGTATTTGGGGGGACGGAGAGAATTTTTGGGGGGGGGGGCGGAGAGTATTCGGGTGGGCGGAGAGTATTCGGGTGGGCGGAGAGTATTCGGGGGGCGGACAGTATTTGGTGGAGACGGAAAGTATTCGGTGGAGACGGAGAGTATTCGGGGGGACGGATAGTATACGGGGGGACGGAGGGTATTCGGGATGACGGAGAGTATTCGGGGGGACGGAGAGTATTCGGTGGGGACGGAGAGTATTCGGGGGGGACGGAGAGTATTCGGGGGGGACGGAGAGTATTCGGGGGACGGAGAATATTCGGGCTTGACGGACAGTATTTGGGAGGACGGAGAATATTCGGGGGGACGGATAGTATTCGGGGGGTTGGAGAGTATTCGGGGGGATGGAGAGTATTCAGGTGGATGGAGAGTATTCGGGGGGACGGAGAGTATTCGGGGAGATGGAGAGCATTCGGGGGAACGGAGAGTATTCGGGGGGGGACGGAGAGTATTCGGGATGACGGAGAGTATTCGGGATGACGGAGAGTATTCGGGGGGACGGAGGATATTCGGTGGGGACGGAGAGTATTCGGGGGGGACGGAGAGTATTCGGGGGATGGAGAATATTCGGGGGGGACGGACAGTATTTGGGGGGACGGAGAATATTCGGGGGACGGAGAGTATTCGCGGGGATGGAGAGTATTCGGGAGGGACGGAGAGTATTCAGGGGGATGGAGTGCATTCGGGGGGATGGAAAGTCTTCAGGGGGAACGGAGAGGATTCGGGGGGATGTCGAGTACTCGGTGGGGAAGGAGAGTATTTGGGGGGACGGAGAGCATTCGGGGGGACGGAGAGTATTCGGGGAGGGCGGAGAGTATTCGGGTGGGCGGAGAGTATTCGGGTGGGCGGAGAGTATTCGGGGGGCGGACAGTATTTGGTGGAGATAGAAAGTATTCGGTGGAGACGGAGAGTATTCGGGGGGACGGAGAGTATACGGGGGGACGGAGAGTATTCGGGATGACAGAGAGTATTCGGGGGGACGGAGAGTATTCGGTGGGGATGGAGAGTATTTGGGGGCGGACGGAGAGTATTCGGGGGGGACGGAGAGTATTCGGGGGATGGAGAATATTCGGGGGGGATGGACAGTATTTGGGGGGATGGAGAATATTCGGGGGGACGGAGAGTATTCGGGCGGTTGGAGAGTATTCGGGGGGATGGAGAGTATTCAGGTGGATGGAGAGTATTCGGGGGGATGGAGAGTATTCGGGGGGGACAGAGAGTATTCGGGGGGACGGAGAGTATTCGCGATGACGGAGAGTATTCGGGGGGACGGAGAGTATTCGGTGGGGACGGAGAGTATTCGGGGGGGACGGAGAGTATTCGGGGGGGACGGAGAGTATTCGGGGGATGGAGAATGTTCGGGGGGGACGATCAGTATTTGGGGGGACGGAGAATATTCGGGGGGATGGAGAGTATTCGCGGGGATGGAGAGTGTTCGGGGGGATGGAGAGTATTCGGGTGGATGGAGAGTATTCGGGGGGACGGAGAGTATTCGGGGGGGACGGAGAGTATTCGGGGAGATGGAGAGCATTCGGGGGGACGGAGAGAATTCGGGGGGGACAGAGAGTATTCGGGGAGATGGAGAGCATTCGGGGGGACGGAGAGAATTCGGGGGGGACGGAGAGTATTCGGGAGGCAGGGAGAGTATTCGGGGTGTACGGAGAGTATTCGGGGGGGGGAAAGGAGAGTATTCGGGGGGGATGGAGATATTCAGGGGTACGGAGATTATTCAGCGGGATGGAGAGCATTCAGGGGAACGGAAAGTATTCGGGGGGGATGGAGAGTATTCGGGGGGGACGGAGAGTATTCAGGGGGATGGAGTGCATTCGGGGGGACGAAAAGTATTCAGGGGGAACGGAGAGGATTCGGGGGGATGTAGAGTACTCGGTGGGGAAGGAGAGTATTTGGGCGGATGGAGAGCATTCGGGGGGACGGAGAGTATTCAGGGGGACGGAGAGTATTCGGGGGGACGGAGAGTATTCGGGGGGACGGAGAGTATTCGGGGGGAGGGCAAGAGAGTATTCGGGTGGGCGGAGAGTATTCGGGTGGGCGGAGAGTATTCGGGGGGCGGACAGTATTTGGTGGAGACGGAAAGTATTCGGTGGAGACGGAGAGTATTCGGGGGGACGGAGAGTATACGGGGGGACGGAGAGTATTCGGGATGACGGAGAGTATTCGGGGGGACGGAGAGTATTCGGTGGGGATGGAGAGTATCCGCAGGGGACGGAGAGTATTCAGGGGGGACGGAGAGTATTCGGGGGACGGAGAATATTCGGGGGGGACGGACAGTATTTGGGGGGACGGAGAATATTCGGGGGGACGGAGAGTATTCGGGGGGATGGAGAGTATTCGTGGGGTGGAGAGTATTCGGGTGGATGGAGAGTATTCGGGGTGATGGAGAGTATTCGGGGGGGACGGAGAGTATTCGGGGGGGACGGAGAGTATTCGGGGGACGGAGAATATTCGGGCTTGACGGACAGTATTTGGGAGGACGGAGAATATTCGGGGGGACGGATAGTATTCGGGGGGTTGGAGAGTATTCGGGGGGATGGAGAGTATTCAGGTGGATGGAGAGTATTCGGGGGGATGGAGAGTATTCGGGGAGATGGAGTGCATTCGGGGGGACGGAGAGTATTCGGGGGGGGACGGAGAGTATTCGGGATGACGGAGAGTATTCGGGATGACGGAGAGTATTCGGGGGGACGGAGAATATTCGGTGGGGACGGAGAGTATTCGGGGGGGACGGAGAGTATTCGGGGGGGACGGAGAGTATTCGGGGGATGGAGAATATTCGGGGGGGACGGACAGTATTTGGGGGGACGGAGAATATTCGGGGGACGGAGAGTATTCGCGGGGATGGAGAGTTTTCGGGGGGATGGAGAGTATTCGGGTGGATGGAGAGTATTCGGGGGATGGAGAGTATTTGGGGGCGATGGAGAGTATTCGGGGAGATGGAGAGCATTCGGGGGTATGGAGAGTATTCGGGGGGGACGGAGAGTATTCGGGGGGCAGGGAGAGTATTCGGGGAGACGGAGAGTATTCTGGAGGGACGGAGAGTATTCGCGGAGGATGGAGTGTCTTCGGGGGGTATGGAGAGTATTCGGGTGGGACGGAGAGTATTCGGGGGGTACAGAGAGTATTCGGGGTGTACGGAGAGTATTCGGGGGGGGAAAGGAGAGTATTCGGGGGGGATGGAGATATTCGGGGGTACGGAGAGTATTCAGCGGGATGGAGAGCATCCAGGGGGACGGAAAGTATTCGGGGGGGATGGAGAGTATTCGGTGGGGACGGAGAGTATTCGGGGGGGACGGAGAGTATTCGGGGGGGACGGAGAGTATTCGGGGGATGGAGAATGTTCGGGGGGGACGATCAGTATTTGGGGGGACGGAGAATATTCGGGGGGATGGAGAGTATTCGCGGGGATGGAGAGTGTTCGGGGGGATGGAGAGTATTCGGGTGGATGGAGAGTATTCGGGGGGATGGAGAGTATTCGGGGGGGACGGAGAGTATTCGGGGAGATGGAGAGCATTCGGGGGGACGGAGAGAATTCGGGGGGGACAGAGAGTATTCGGGGAGATGGAGAGCATTCGGGGGGACGGAGAGAATTCGGGGGGTCGGAGAGTATTCGGGAGGCAGGGAGAGTATTCGGGGTGTACGGAGAGTATTCGGGGGGGGGAAAGGAGAGTATTCGGGGGGGATGGAGATATTCAGGGGTACGGAGATTATTCAGCGGGATGGAGAGCATTCAGGGGAACGGAAAGTATTCGGGGGGGATGGAGAGTATTCGGGGGGGACGGAGAGTATTCAGGGGGATGGAGTGCATTCGGGGGGACGAAAAGTATTCAGGGGGAACGGAGAGGATTCGGGGGGATGTAGAGTACTCGGTGGGGAAGGAGAGTATTTGGGCGGACGGAGAGCATTCGGGGGGACGGAGAGTATTCAGGGGGACGGAGAGTATTCGGGGGGACGGAGAGTATTCGGGGGGACGGAGAGTATTCGGGGGGAGGGCAAGAGAGTATTCGGGTGGGCGGAGAGTATTCGGGTGGGCGGAGAGTATTCGGGGGGCGGACAGTATTTGGTGGAGACGGAAAGTATTCGGTGGAGACGGAGAGTATTCGGGGGGACGGAGAGTATACGGGGGGACGGAGAGTATTCGGGATGACGGAGAGTATTCGGGGGGACGGAGAGTATTCGGTGGGGATGGAGAGTATCCGCAGGGGACGGAGAGTATTCAGGGGGGACGGAGAGTATTCGGGGGACGGAGAATATTCGGGGGGGACGGACAGTATTTGGGGGGACGGAGAATATTCGGGGGGACGGAGAGTATTCGGGGGGATGGAGAGTATTCGTGGGGTGGAGAGTATTCGGGTGGATGGAGAGTATTCGGGGTGATGGAGAGTATTCGGGGGGGACGGAGAGTATTCGGGGGGGACGGAGAGTATTCGGGGGACGGAGAATATTCGGGCTTGACGGACAGTATTTGGGAGGACGGAGAATATTCGGGGGGACGGATAGTATTCGGGGGGTTGGAGAGTATTCGGGGGGATGGAGAGTATTCAGGTGGATGGAGAGTATTCGGGGGGATGGAGAGTATTCGGGGAGATGGAGAGCATTCGGGGGGACGGAGAGTATTCGGGGGGGGACGGAGAGTATTCGGGATGACGGAGAGTATTCGGGATGACGGAGAGTATTCGGGGGGACGGAGAATATTCGGTGGGGACGGAGAGTATTCGGGGGGGACGGAGAGTATTCGGGGGGGACGGAGAGTATTCGGGGGATGGAGAATATTCGGGGGGGACGGACAATATTTGGGGGGACGGAGAATATTCGGGGGACGGAGAGTATTCGCGGGGATGGAGAGTTTTCGGGGGGATGGAGAGTATTCGGGTGGATGGAGAGTATTCGGGGGATGGAGAGTATTTGGGGGCGATGGAGAGTATTCGGGGAGATGGAGAGCATTCGGGGGTATGGAGAGTATTCGGGGGGGACGGAGAGTATTCGGGGGGCAGGGAGAGTATTCGGGGAGACGGAGAGTATTCTGGAGGGACGGAGAGTATTCGCGGAGGATGGAGTGTCTTCGGGGGGTATGGAGAGTATTCGGGTGGGACGGAGAGTATTCGGGGGGTACAGAGAGTATTCGGGGTGTACGGAGAGTATTCGGGGGGGGGAAAGGAGAGTATTCGGGGGGGATGGAGATATTCGGGGGTACGGAGAGTATTCAGCGGGATGGAGAGCATTCAGGGGGACGGAAAGTATTCGGGGGGGATGGAGAGTATTCGGTGGGGACGGAGAGTATTCGGGGGGGACGGAGAGTATTCGGGGGGGACGGAGAGTATTCGGGGGATGGAGAATGTTCGGGGGGGACGATCAGTATTTGGGGGGACGGAGAATATTCGGGGGGATGGAGAGTATTCGCGGGGATGGAGAGTGTTCGGGGGGATGGAGAGTATTCGGGTGGATGGAGAGTATTCGGGGGGATGGAGAGTATTCGGGGGGGACGGAGAGTATTCGGGGAGATGGAGAGCATTCGGGGGGACGGAGAGAATTCGGGGGGGACAGAGAGTATTCGGGGAGATGGAGAGCATTCGGGGGGACGGAGAGAATTCGGGGGGTCGGAGAGTATTCGGGAGGCAGGGAGAGTATTCGGGGTGTACGGAGAGTATTCGGGGGGGGGAAAGGAGAGTATTCGGGGGGGATGGAGATATTCAGGGGTACGGAGATTATTCAGCGGGATGGAGAGCATTCAGGGGAACGGAAAGTATTCGGGGGGGATGGAGAGTATTCGGGGGGGACGGAGAGTATTCAGGGGGATGGAGTGCATTCGGGGGGACGAAAAGTATTCAGGGGGAACGGAGAGGATTCGGGGGGATGTAGAGTACTCGGTGGGGAAGGAGAGTATTTGGGCGGACGGAGAGCATTCGGGGGGACGGAGAGTATTCAGGGGGACGGAGAGTATTCGGGGGGACGGAGAGTATTCGGGGGGACGGAGAGTATTCGGGGGGAGGGCAGAGAGTATTCGGGTGGGCGGAGAGTATTCGGGTGGGCGGAGAGTATTCGGGGGGCGGACAGTATTTGGTGGAGACGGAAAGTATTCGGTGGAGACGGAGAGTATTCGGGGGGACGGAGAGTATACGGGGGGACGGAGAGTATTCGGGATGACGGAGAGTATTCGGGGGGACGGAGAGTATTCGGTGGGGATGGAGAGTATCCGCAGGGGACGGAGAGTATTCAGGGGGGACGGAGAGTATTCGGGGGACGGAGAATATTCGGGGGGGACGGACAGTATTTGGGGGGACGGAGAATATTCGGGGGGACGGAGAGTATTCGGGGGGATGGAGAGTATTCGTGGGGTGGAGAGTATTTGGGTGGATGGAGAGTATTCGGGATGATGGAGAGTATTCGGGGGGGACGGAGAGTATTCGGGGGGTTGGAGAGTATTCGGGGGGATGGAGAGTATTCAGGTGGATGGAGAGTATTCGGGGGGATGGAGAGTATTCGGGGAGATGGAGAGCATTCGGGGGGACGGAGAGTATTCGGGGGGGGACGGAGAGTATTCGGGATGACGGAGAGTATTCGGGATGACGGAGAGTATTCGGGGGGAAGGAGAATATTCGGTGGGGACGGAGAGTATTCGGGGGGGACGGAGAGTATTCGGGGGGGACGGAGAGTATTCGGGGGATGGAGAATATTCGGGGGGGACGGACAGTATTTGGGGGGACGGAGAATATTCGGGGGACAGAGAGTATTCGCGGGGATGGAGAGTTTTCGGGGGGATGGAGAGTATTCGGGGGATGGAGAGTATTCGGGGGCGATGGAGAGTATTCGGGGAGATGGAGAGCATTCGGGGGTATGGAGAGTATTCGGGGGGGACGGAGAGTATTCGGGGGGCAGGGAGAGTATTCGGGGAGACGGAGAGTATTCTGGAGGGACGGAGAGTATTCGCGGGGGATGGAGTGTCTTCGGGGGGTATGGAGAGTATTCGGGTGGGACGGAGAGTATTCGGGGGGTACAGAGAGTATTCGGGATGTACGGAGAGTATTCGGGGGGGGGAAAGGAGAGTATTCGGGGGGGATGGAGATATTCGGGGGTACGGAGAGTATTCAGCGGGATGGAGAGCATTCAGGGGGACGGAAAGTATTCGGGGGGGATGGAGAGTATTCGGTGGGGACGGAGAGTATTCGGGGGGGACGGAGAGTATTCGGGGGGGACGGAGAGTATTCGGGGGATGGAGAATGTTCGGGGGGGACGATCAGTATTTGGGGGGACGGAGAATATTCGGGGGGATGGAGAGTATTCGCGGGGATGGAGAGTGTTCGGGGGGATGGAGAGTATTCGGGTGGATGGAGAGTATTCGGGGGGATGGAGAGTATTCGGGGGGGACGGAGAGTATTCGGGGAGATGGAGAGCATTCGGGGGGACGGAGAGAATTCGGGGGGGACAGAGAGTATTCGGGGAGATGGAGAGCATTCGGGGGGACGGAGAGAATTCGGGGGGTCGGAGAGTATTCGGGAGGCAGGGAGAGTATTCGGGGTGTACGGAGAGTATTCGGGGGGGGAAAGGAGAGTATTCGGGGGGGATGGAGATATTCAGGGGTATGGAGATTATTCAGCGGGATGGAGAGCATTCAGGGGAACGGAAAGTATTCGGGGGGGATGGAGAGTATTCGGGGGGGACGGAGAGTATTCAGGGGGATGGAGTGCATTCGGGGGGACGAAAAGTATTCAGGGGGAACGGAGAGGATTCGGGGGGATGTAGAGTACTCGGTGGGGAAGGAGAGTATTTGGGCGGACGGAGAGCATTCGGGGGGACGGAGAGTATTCAGGGGGACGGAGAGTATCCGGGAGGGACGGAGAGTTTTCGGGGGGACGGGGAGTATCAGGGGGGCTCTGAGAGTATTCGGGGGGTCGGAGAGTATTTGGGGGGTCGGAGAGTATTCGGGGGGCATGGATAATATTCGGGGTGATGGAGAGTATTCGGGGGGACGGCGAGTATTCTGGGGGATGGAGAGTATTCGGAGTGATGGAGAGCATTCGGGGGAGTGGAGAGCATTCGGGGGGATGGAGAGTATTCGGGAGGGGTTGGGAGTATTTGGGGGGGATGGTGAGTATTCGGGGGGGACGGAGAGTATTTGGGGGGACGGAGAGCATTCGGGGGGACGGAGAGCATTCGGGGGGACGGAGAGTATTCGGGGGGCAGGGAGACTATTCGGGGAGACGGAGAGTATTCTGGAGGGACGGAGAGTATTCGCGGGGGATGGAGAGTCTTCGGGGGGTATGGAGAGTATTCGGCGGGACGGAGAGTATTCGGGGGGTACAGAGAGTATTCGGGGTGTACGGAGAGTATTCGGGGGGGGAAAGGAGAGTATTCGGGGGGGATGGAGATATTCGGGGGTACGGAGAGTATTCAGCGAGATGGAGAGCATTCGGGGGATGGAATGTATTCGGGACGGGATGGAGAGTATTCGGGGGGGACGGAGAGTATTCAGGGGGATGGAGTGCATTCGGGGGGACGGAAAGTATTCAGGGGAAATGGAGAGGATTCGGGGGGATGTAAAGTACTCGGTGGGGAAGGAGAGTATTTGGGGGGACGGAGAGCATTCGGGGGGACGGAGAGTATTCAGGGGGACGGAGAGTATTCGGGGGGACGGAGAGTATTCGGGTGGACGGAGAGTATTCGGGGGGACGGAGAGTATTCGGGGGGAGGGCGGAGAGTCTTCGGGTGGGCGGAGAGTATTCGGGTGGGCGGAGATTATTCAGGGGGCGGACAGTATTTGGTGGTGACGGAAAGTATTCGGTGGTGACGGAAAGTATTCGGGGGCAGGGAGAGTATTCGGGGAGACGGAGAGTATTCTGGAGGGACGGAGAGTATTCGCGGGGGATGGAGAGTCTTCGGGGGGTATGGAGAGTATTCGGGGTGTACGGAGAGTATTCGGGGGGGAAAAGGAGAGTATTCGGGGGGGATGGAGATATTCGGGGGTACGGAGAGTATTCAGGGGGATGGAGAGCATTCAGGGGGACGGAAAGTATTTGGGGGAGATGGAGAGCATTCGGGGAGACGGAGAGTATTCGGGGGGGACGGAGAGTATTCGGGGGGGCAGGGAGAGTATTCGGGGAGACGGAGAGTATTGTGGAGTGACGGAGAGTATTCGCGGGGGATGGAGAGTCTTCGGGGGGTATGGAGAGTATTCAGGCGGGACGGAGAGTATTCGGGGAGTACGGAGAGTATTCAGGGTGTACGGAGAGTGTTCGGGGGGGGAAAGGAGAGTATTCAGGGGGGGATGGAGATATTCGGGGGTACGGAGAGTATTCAGGGGGATGGAGAGCATTCAGGGGGACGGAAAGTATTCAGGGGGGATGGAGAGTATTCGGGGGGGACGGAGAGTATTCAGGGGGATGGAGTGCATTCGGGGGGACGGAAAGTATTCAGGGGAAATGGAGAGGATTCGGGGGGATGTAGAGTACTCGGTGGGGAAGGAGAGTATTTGGGGGGACGGAGAGCATTCGGGGGGTCGGAGAGTATTAGGGGGGACGGAGAGTATCCGGGAGGGACGGAGAGTTTTCGGGGGGACGGGGAGTATCAGGGGGGCTCTGAGAGTATTCGGGGGGTCGGAGAGTATTTGGGGGGTCGGAGAGTATTCGGGGGGCATGGATAATATTCGGGGTGATGGAGAGTATTCGGGGGGACGGCGAGTATTCTGGGGGATGGAGAGTATTCGGAGTGATGGAGAGCATTCGGGGGAGTGGAGAGCATTTGGGGGGATGGAGAGTATTCGGGAGGGGTTGGGAGTATTTGGGGGGGATGGAGAGTATTCGGGGGGGACGGAGAGTATTTGGGGGGACGGAGAGCATTCGGGGGGACGGAGAGCATTCGGGGGGACGGAGAGTATTCGGGGGGCAGGGAGACTATTCGGGGAGACGGAGAGTATTCTGGAGGGACGGAGAGTATTCGCGGGGGATGGAGAGTCTTCGGGGGGTATGGAGAGTATTCGGCGGGACGGAGAGTATTCGGGGGGTACAGAGAGTATTCGGGGTGTACGGAGAGTATTCGGGGGGGGAAAGGAGAGTATTCGGGGGGGATGGAGATATTCGGGGGTACGGAGAGTATTCAGCGAGATGGAGAGCATTCGGGGGATGGAATGTATTCGGGACGGGATGGAGAGTATTCGGGGGGGACGGAGAGTATTCAGGGGGATGGAGTGCATTCGGGGGGACGGAAAGTATTCAGGGGAAATGGAGAGGATTCGGGGGGATGTAAAGTACTCGGTGGGGAAGGAGAGTATTTGGGGGGACGGAGAGCATTCGGGGGGACGGAGAGTATTCAGGGGGACGGAGAGTATTCGGGGGGACGGAGAGTATTCGGGTGGACGGAGAGTATTCGGGGGGACGGAGAGTATTCGGGGGGAGGGCGGAGAGTCTTCGGGTGGGCGGAGAGTATTCGGGTGGGCGGAGATTATTCAGGGGGCGGACAGTATTTGGTGGTGACGGAAAGTATTCGGTGGTGACGGAAAGTATTCGGGGGAACGGAGAGTATTCGGGATGACGGAGAGTATTCGGGGGGACGGAGAGTATTCGGTGGGGACGGAGAGTATTCGGGGGGACGGAAAGTATTCGGGGGGGACGGAGAGTATTCGGGGGACGGAGAATATTCAGGGGGGACGGACAGTATTTGGGGGGATGGAGTGCATTCGGGGGGACGGAAAGTATTCAGGGGAAACGGAGAGGATTCGGGGGGATGTAAAGTACTCGGTGGGGAAGGAGAGTATTTGGGGGGACGGAGAGCATTCGGGGGGACGGAGAGTGTTCAGGGGGACGGAGAGTATTCGGGGGGATGGAGAGTATACGGGGGGACAGAGATTATTCGGGATGACGGAGAGTATTCGGGGGGACGGAGAGTATTCGGTGGGGACGGAGAGTATTCAGGGGGGACGGAGAGTATTCGGGGGGGACGGAGAGTATTCGGGGGACGGAGAATATTCGGGGGGGACGGACAGTATTTGGGGGGATGGAGAATATTCGGGGAGATGGAGAGCATTCGGGGGGAGGGAGAGTATTCGGGGGGGACGGAGAGTATTCGGGAGGCTGGGAGAGTATTCGGGGAGACGGAGAGTATTCTGGAGGGACGGAGAGTATTCGCGGGGGATGGCGAGTCTTCGGGGGGTATGGTGAGTATTCGGGCGGGACGGAGAGTATTCGGGGGACGGAGAATATTCGGGGAGATGGAGAGCATTCGGGGGGATGGAGAGTATTCGGGGGGGGAAAGGAGAGTATTCGGGGGGGGAAAGGAGAGTATTCGGGGGGGATGGAGATATTCGGGGGTACGGAGAGTATTCAGCGGGATGGAGAGCATTCAGGGGGACGGAAAGTATTCGGGGGGGATGGAGAGTATTCGGGGGGGACGGAGAGTATTCAGGGGGATGGAGTGCATTCGGGGGGATGGAAAGTATTCAGGGGGAAGGGAGAGGATTCGGGGGGATGTAGAGAACTCGGTGGGGAAGGAGAGTATTTGGGGGGACGGAGAGCATACGGGGGGACGGAGAGTATTCAGGGGGACGGAGAGTATTCGGGGGGACGGAGAGTATTCGGGGGTACGGAGAGTATTCGGGGGGAGGGCGGAGATTATTCGGGTGGGCGGAGAGTATTCGGGTGGGCGGAGATTATTCGGGGGGCGGACAGTATTTGGTGGAGACGGAAAGTATTCGGTGGAGACGGAGAGTATTCGGGATGACGGAGAGTATTCGGGGGGACGGAGTGTATTCGGTGGGGACGGAGAGTATTCGGGGGGGACGGAGAGTATTCGGGGGGGACGGAGAGTATTCGGGGGGGACGGAGAGTATTCGGGGGACGGAGAATATTCGGGGGGGACGGACAGTATTTGGGGGGACGGAGAATATTCGGGGAGATGGAGAGCATTCGGGGGGACGGAGAGTATTCGGGGGGGACGGAGAGTATTCAGGGGGGACGGAGAGTATTCGGGGGGCAGGGAGAGTATTCGGGGAGACGGAGAGTATTCTGGAGGGACGGAGAGTATTCGCGGGGGATGGCGAGTCTTCGGGGGGTATGGTGAGTATTCGGGCGGGACGGAGAGTATTCGGGGGGTACGGAGAGTATTCGGGGTGTACGGAGAGTATTCGGGGGGGAAAGGGGAGTATTCGGGGGGGATGGAGATATTCGGGGGTACGGAGAGTATTCAGCGGGAGGGAAAGCATTCAGGGGGACGGAAAGTATTCGGGGGGGATGGAGAGTATTCGGGGGGGACGGAGAGTATTCAGGGGGATGGAGTGCATTCGGGGGGACGGAAAGTATTCAGGGGGAACGGAGAGGATTCGGGGGGATGTAAAGTACTCGGTGGGGAAGGAGAGTATTTGGGGGGACGGAGAGCATTCGGGGGGACGGAGAGTATTCAGGGGGACGGAGAGTATTCGGGGGGACGGAGAGTATTCGGGTGGACGGAGAGTATTCGGGGGGACGGAGAGTATTCGGGGGGAGGGCGGAGAGTCTTCGGGTGGGCGGAGAGTATTCGGGTGGGCGGAGATTATTCAGGGGGCGGACAGTATTTGGTGGTGACGGAAAGTATTCGGTGGTGACGGAAAGTATTCGGGGGAACGGAGAGTATTCGGGATGACGGAGAGTATTCGGGGGGACGGAGAGTATTCGGTGGGGACGGAGAGTATTCGGGGGGACGGAAAGTATTCGGGGGGGACGGAGAGTATTCGGGGGACGGAGAATATTCAGGGGGGACGGACAGTATTTGGGGGGATGGAGTGCATTCGGGGGGACGGAAAGTATTCAGGGGAAACGGAGAGGATTCGGGGGGATGTAAAGTACTCGGTGGGGAAGGAGAGTATTTGGGGGGACGGAGAGCATTCGGGGGGACGGAGAGTGTTCAGGGGGACGGAGAGTATTCGGGGGGATGGAGAGTATACGGGGGGACAGAGATTATTCGGGATGACGGAGAGTATTCGGGGGGACGGAGAGTATTCGGTGGGGACGGAGAGTATTCAGGGGGGACGGAGAGTATTCGGGGGGGACGGAGAGTATTCGGGGGACGGAGAATATTCGGGGGGGACGGACAGTATTTGGGGGGATGGAGAATATTCGGGGAGATGGAGAGCATTCGGGGGGAGGGAGAGTATTCGGGGGGGACGGAGAGTATTCGGGAGGCTGGGAGAGTATTCGGGGAGACGGAGAGTATTCTGGAGGGACGGAGAGTATTCGCGGGGGATGGCGAGTCTTCGGGGGGTATGGTGAGTATTCGGGCGGGACGGAGAGTATTCGGGGGACGGAGAATATTCGGGGAGATGGAGAGCATTCGGGGGGATGGAGAGTATTCGGGGGGGGAAAGGAGAGTATTCGGGGGGGGAAAGGAGAGTATTCGGGGGGGATGGAGATATTCGGGGGTACGGAGAGTATTCAGCGGGATGGAGAGCATTCAGGGGGACGGAAAGTATTCGGGGGGGATGGAGAGTATTCGGGGGGGACGGAGAGTATTCAGGGGGATGGAGTGCATTCGGGGGGATGGAAAGTATTCAGGGGGAAGGGAGAGGATTCGGGGGGATGTAGAGAACTCGGTGGGGAAGGAGAGTATTTGGGGGGACGGAGAGCATACGGGGGGACGGAGAGTATTCAGGGGGACGGAGAGTATTCGGGGGGACGGAGAGTATTCGGGGGTACGGAGAGTATTCGGGGGGAGGGCGGAGATTATTCGGGTGGGCGGAGAGTATTCGGGTGGGCGGAGATTATTCGGGGGGCGGACAGTATTTGGTGGAGACGGAAAGTATTCGGTGGAGACGGAGAGTATTCGGGATGACGGAGAGTATTCGGGGGGACGGAGTGTATTCGGTGGGGACGGAGAGTATTCGGGGGGGACGGAGAGTATTCGGGGGGGACGGAGAGTATTCGGGGGGGACGGAGAGTATTCGGGGGACGGAGAATATTCGGGGGGGACGGACAGTATTTGGGGGGACGGAGAATATTCGGGGAGATGGAGAGCATTCGGGGGGACGGAGAGTATTCGGGGGGGACGGAGAGTATTCAGGGGGGACGGAGAGTATTCGGGGGGCAGGGAGAGTATTCGGGGAGACGGAGAGTATTCTGGAGGGACGGAGAGTATTCGCGGGGGATGGCGAGTCTTCGGGGGGTATGGTGAGTATTCGGGCGGGACGGAGAGTATTCGGGGGGTACGGAGAGTATTCGGGGTGTACGGAGAGTATTCGGGGGGGAAAGGGGAGTATTCGGGGGGGATGGAGATATTCGGGGGTACGGAGAGTATTCAGCGGGAGGGAAAGCATTCAGGGGGACGGAAAGTATTCGGGGGGGATGGAGAGTATTCGGGGGGGACGGAGAGTATTCAGGGGGATGGAGTGCATTCGGGGGGACGGAAAGTATTCAGGGGGAACGGAGAGGATTCGGGGGGATGTAAAGTACTCGGTGGGGAAGGAGAGTATTTGGGGGGACGGAGAGCATTCGGGGGGACGGAGAGTATTCAGGGGGACGGAGAGTATTCGGGGGGACGGAGAGTATTCGGGTGGACGGAGAGTATTCGGGGGGACGGAGAGTATTCGGGGGGAGGGCGGAGAGTCTTCGGGTGGGCGGAGAGTATTCGGGTGGGCGGAGATTATTCAGGGGGCGGACAGTATTTGGTGGTGACGGAAAGTATTCGGTGGTGACGGAAAGTATTCGGGGGAACGGAGAGTATTCGGGATGACGGAGAGTATTCGGGGGGACGGAGAGTATTCGGTGGGGACGGAGAGTATTCGGGGGGACGGAAAGTATTCGGGGGGGACGGAGAGTATTCGGGGGACGGAGAATATTCAGGGGGGACGGACAGTATTTGGGGGGATGGAGTGCATTCGGGGGGACGGAAAGTATTCAGGGGAAACGGAGAGGATTCGGGGGGATGTAAAGTACTCGGTGGGGAAGGAGAGTATTTGGGGGGACGGAGAGCATTCGGGGGGACGGAGAGTGTTCAGGGGGACGGAGAGTATTCGGGGGGATGGAGAGTATACGGGGGGACAGAGATTATTCGGGATGACGGAGAGTATTCGGGGGGACGGAGAGTATTCGGTGGGGACGGAGAGTATTCAGGGGGGACGGAGAGTATTCGGGGGGGACGGAGAGTATTCGGGGGACGGAGAATATTCGGGGGGGACGGACAGTATTTGGGGGGATGGAGAATATTCGGGGAGATGGAGAGCATTCGGGGGGAGGGAGAGTATTCGGGGGGGACGGAGAGTATTCGGGAGGCTGGGAGAGTATTCGGGGAGACGGAGAGTATTCTGGAGGGACGGAGAGTATTCGCGGGGGATGGCGAGTCTTCGGGGGGTATGGTGAGTATTCGGGCGGGACGGAGAGTATTCGGGGGACGGAGAATATTCGGGGAGATGGAGAGCATTCGGGGGGATGGAGAGTATTCGGGGGGGGAAAGGAGAGTATTCGGGGGGGAAAGGAGAGTATTCGGGGGGGATGGAGATATTCGGGGGTACGGAGAGTATTCAGCGGGATGGAGAGCATTCAGGGGGACGGAAAGTATTCGGGGGGGATGGAGAGTATTCGGGGGGGACGGAGAGTATTCAGGGGGATGGAGTGCATTCGGGGGGATGGAAAGTATTCAGGGGGAAGGGAGAGGATTCGGGGGGATGTAGAGAACTCGGTGGGGAAGGAGAGTATTTGGGGGGACGGAGAGCATACGGGGGGACGGAGAGTATTCAGGGGGACGGAGAGTATTCGGGGGGACGGAGAGTATTCGGGGGGGGGAAAGGAGAGTATTCGGGGGGCATGGAGATATGCGGGGGTACGGAGAGTATTCAGGGGGACGGAGAGTATTCGGGGGGACGGAGAGAATTCGGGGGTACGGAGAGTATTCGGGGGGAGGGCGGAGATTATTCGGGTGGGCGGAGAGTATTCGGGTGGGCGGAGATTATTCGGGGGGCGAACAGTATTTGGTGGAGACGGAAAGTATTCGGTGGAGACGGAGAGTATTCGGGGGGATGGAGAGTATTCGGGATGACGGAGAGTATTCGGGATGACGGAGAGTATTCGGGATGACGGAGAGTATTCGGTGGGGACGGAGAGTATTCGGGGGGACGGAGAGTATTCGGGGGGGACGGAGAGTATTCGGGGGACGGAGAATATTCAGGGGGGCGGACAGTATTTGGGGGGACGGAGAATATTCGGGGAGATGGAGAGCATTCGGGGGGACGGAGAGTATTCGGGGGGGACGGAGAGTATTCGGGGGGCAGGGAGAGTATTCGGGGAGACGGAGAGTATTCTGGAGGGACAGAGAGTATTCGCGGGGGATGGCGAGTCTTCGGGGGGTATGGTGAGTATTCGGGGTGTACGGAGAGTATTCGGGGTGGACGGAGAGTATTCGGGGGGGACGGAGAGTATTCGGGGGATGGAGAATGTTCGGGGGGGACGGACAGTATTTGGGGGGACGGAGAATATTCGGGGGGACGGAGAGTATTCGCGGGGATGGAGAGTTTTCGGGGGGATGGAGAGTATTCGGGTGGATGGAGAGTATTCGGGGGGATGGAGAGTATTCGGGGGGGACGGAGAGTATTCGGGGAGATGGTGAGCATTCGGGGGGACGGAGAGTATTCGGGGGGGACGGAGAGTATTCGGGGGGCAGGGAGACTATTCGGGGAGACGGAGAGTATTCTGGAGGGACGGAGAGTATTCGCGGGGGATGGCGAGTCTTCGGGGGGTATGGAGAGTATTCGGGCGGGACGGAGAGTATTCGGGGGGTACAGAGAGTATTCGGGGTGTATGGAGAGTATTCGGGGGGGGGAAAGGAGAGTATCCGGGGGGGATGGAGATATTCGGGGGTACGGAGAGTATTCAGCGGGATGGAGAGCATTCAGGGGGATGGAAAGTATTCGGGGGGGATGGAGAGTATTCGGGGGGGACGGAGAGTATTCAGGGGGATGGAGTGCATTCGGGGGTATGGAAAGTACTCGGTGGGGAAGGAGAGTATTTGGGGGGACGGAGAGCATTCGGGGGGACGGAGAGTATTCAGGGGGACGGAGAGTATTCGGGGGGACGGAGAGTATTCGGGGGGACGGAGAGTATTCGGGGGGAGGGCGGAGATTATTCGGGTGGGCGGAGAGTATTCGGGTGGGCGGAGATTATTCGGGGGGTGGACAGTATTTGGTGGAGACGGAAAGTATTCGGTGGAGACGGAGAGTATTCGGGGGGACGGAGAGTATACGGGGGGACGGAGAGTATTCGGGATGACGGAGAGTATTCGGGGGGACGGAGAGTATTCGGTGGGGACGGAGAGTATTCGGGGGGGACGGAGAGTATTCGGGGGGGACAGAGAGTATTCGGGGGGGACGGAGAGTATTCGGGGAACGGAGAATATTCGGGGGGGACGGACAGTATTTGGGGGGATGGAGAATATTCGGGGGGATGGAGAGTATTCGGGTGGATGGAGAGTATTCGGGGGGATGGAGAGTACTCGGGGGGGACGGAGAGTATTCGGGGAGATGGAGAGCATTCGGGGGATGGAGAGTATTCGGGGGGGCAGGGAGAGTATTCGGGGAAACGGAGAGTATTCTGGAGGGACGGAGAGTATTCGCGGGGGATGGAGAGTCTTCGGGGGGTATGGAGAGTATTCGGGCGGGACGGAGAGTTTTCGGGGGGTACGGAGAGTATTCGGGGGGGGATGGAGATATTCGGGGGTACGGAGAGTATTTAGGGGGATGGAGAGCATTCAGGGATACGGAAAGTGTTCGGGGGGGACGGAGAGTATTCAGGGGGATGGAGTGCATTTGGGGGGACGGAAAGTATTCAGGGGGAATGGTGAGGATTCGGGGGATGTAGAGTACTCGGTGGGGAAGGAGAGTATTTGGGGGAACAGAGAGCATTCGGGGGGTCGGAGAGTATTAGAGGGGATGGAGAGTATCCGGGGGGGTCGGAGTGTTTTCGGGGGGACGGGGAGTATTCGGGGGGACGGAGCGTATTCGGAGGGGGGACGGAGAGTTTTCGGGGGGACGGAGAGTATTCAGGGGGACGGAGAGTATTTGGGGGGGGGACGGAGAGTATTCAGGGGGATGGAGTGCATTCGGGGGGACAGAAAGTATTCAGGGGGAACGGAGAGGATTCGGGGGATGTAGAGTACTCGGTGGGGAAGGAGAGTATTTGGGGGGACGGAAAGTATTCGGTGGAGACGGAGAGTATTCGGGGGGACGGAGAGTATACGGGGGGACGGAGAGTATTCGGGATGACGGAGAGTATTCGGGGGGACGGAGAGTATTCAGTGGGGGCGGAGAGTATTCAGGGGGGACGGAGAGTATTCGGGGGGGACGGAGAGTATTCGGGGACGGAGAATATTCGGGGGGGACGGACAGTATTTGGGGGGACGGAGAATATTCGGGGAGATGGAGAGCATTCGGGGGGACGGAGAGCATTCGGGGGGGACGGAGAGTATTCGGGGGGCAGGGAGAATATTCGGGGAGACAGAGAGTATTCTGGAGGGACGGAGAGTATTCGCGGGGAATGGCGAGTCTTTGGGGGGTATGGTAATTATTCGGGCGGGACGGAGAGTATTCGGGGGACGGAGAATATTCGGGGAGATCGAGAGCATTCGGGGGGACGGAGAGTATTCGGGGAAGGAAAGGAGAGTATTCGGGGGGGATGGAGATATGCGGGGGTACGGAGAGTATTCAGCGGGATGGAGAGCATTCAGGGGGACGGAAAGTATTCGGGGGGGATGGAGAGTATTCGGGGGGGACGGAGAGTATTCAGGGGGATGGAGTGCATTCGGGGGGACGGAAAGTATTCAGGGGGAAGGGAGAGGATTCGGGGGGTGTAGAGTACTCGGTGGGGAAGGAGAGTATTTGGGGGGACGGAGAGCATACGGGGGGACGGAGAGTATTCAGGGCGACGGAGAGTATTCGGGGGGACGGAGAGTATTCGGGGGTACGGAGAGTATTCGGGGGGAGGGCGGAGATTATTCGGGTGGGCGGAGAGTATTCGGGTGGGCGGAGATTATTCGGGGGGCGGACAGTATTTGGTGGAGACGGAAAGTATTCGGTGGAGACGGAGAGTATTCGGGGGGATGGAGAGTATTCGGGATGACGGAGAGTATTCGGGATGACGGAGAGTATTCGGGATGATGGAGAGTATTCGGGGGGGACGGAGAGTATTCGGGGGACGGAGAATATTCGGGGGGGCGGACAGTATTTGGGGGGACGGAGAATATTCGGGGAGATGGAGAGCATTCGGGGGGACGGAGAGTATTCGGGGGGGACGGAGAGTATTCGGGGGGCAGGGAGAGTATTCGGGGAGACGGAGAGTATTCTGGAGGGACAGAGAGTATTCGCGGGGGATGGCGAGTCTTCGGGGGGTATGGTGAGTATTCGGGGTGTACGGAGAGTATTCGGGGTGGACGGAGAGTATTCGGGGGGGACGGAGAGTATTCGGGGGATGGAGAATGTTCGGGGGGGACGGACAGTATTTGGGGGGACGGAGAATATTCGGGGGGACGGAGAGTATTCGCGGGGATGGAGAGTTTTCGGGGGGATGGAGAGTATTCGGGTGGATGGAGAGTATTCGGGGGGATGGAGAGTATTCGGGGGGGACGGAGAGTATTCGGGGAGATGGTGAGCATTCGGGGGGACGGAGAGTATTCGGGGGGGACGGAGAGTATTCGGGGGGCAGGGAGACTATTCGGGGAGACGGAGAGTATTCTGGAGGGACGGAGAGTATTCGCGGGGGATGGCGAGTCTTCGGGGGGTATGGAGAGTATTCGGGCGGGACGGAGAGTATTCGGGGGGTACAGAGAGTATTCGGGGTGTACGGAGAGTATTCGGGGGGGGGAAAGGAGAGTATTCGGGGGGGATGGAGATATTCGGGGGTACGGAGAGTATTCAGCGGGATGGAGAGCATTCAGGGGGATGGAAAGTATTCGGGGGGGATGGAGAGTATTCGGGGGGGACGGAGAGTATTCGGGGGATGGAGAATGTTCGGGGGGGACGGACAGTATTTGGGGGGACGGAGAATATTCGGGGGGACGGAGAGTATTCGCGGGGATGGAGAGTTTTCGGGGGGATGGAGAGTATTCGGGTGGATGGAGAGTATTCGGGGGGATGGAGAGTATTCGGGGGGGACGGAGAGTATTCGGGGAGATGGTGAGCATTCGGGGGGACGGAGAGTATTCGGGGGGGACGGAGAGTATTCGGGGGGCAGGGAGACTATTCGGGGAGACGGAGAGTATTCTGGAGGGACGGAGAGTATTCGCGGGGGATGGCGAGTCTTCGGGGGGTATGGAGAGTATTCGGGCGGGACGGAGAGTATTCGGGGGGTACAGAGAGTATTCGGGGTGTACGGAGAGTATTCGGGGGGGGGAAAGGAGAGTATTCGGGGGGGATGGAGATATTCGGGGGTACGGAGAGTATTCAGCGGGATGGAGAGCATTCAGGGGGATGGAAAGTATTCGGGGGGGATGGAGAGTATTCGGGGGGGACGGAGAGTATTCAGGGGGATGGAGTGCATTCGGGGGTATGGAAAGTACTCGGTGGGGAAGGAGAGTATTTGGGGGGACGGAGAGCATTCGGGGGGATGGAGAGTATTCAGGGGGACGGAGAGTATTCGGGGGGAGGGCGGAGATTATTCGGGTGGGCGGAGAGTATTCGGGTGGACGGAGAGTATTCGGGGGGACGGAGAGTATTCGGGGGGAGGGCGGAGATTATTCGGGTGGGCGGAGAGTATTCGGGTGGGCGGAGATTATTCGGGGGGCGGACAGTATTTGGTGGAGACGGAATGTATTCGGTGGAGACGGAGAGTATTCGGGGGGACGGAGAGTATACGGGGGGACGGAGAGTATTCGGGATGACGGAGAGTATTCGGGGGGACGGAGAGTATTCGGTGGGGACGGAGAGTATTCGGGGGGGACGGAGAGTATTCGGGGGGACAGAGAGTATTCGGGGGGGACGGAGAGTATTCGGGGAACGGAGAATATTCGGGGGGGACGGACAGTATTTGGGGGGATGGAGAATATTCGGGGGGATGGAGAGTATTCGGGTGGATGGAGAGTATTCGGGGGGATGGAGAGTACTCGTGGGGGACGGAGAGTATTCGGGGAGATGGAGAGCATTCGGGGGATGGAGAGTATTCGGGGGGGCAGGGAGAGTATTCGGGGAAACGGAGAGTATTCTGGAGGGACGGAGAGTATTCGCAGGGGATGGAGAGTCTTCGGGGGGTATGGAGAGTATTCGGGCGGGACGGAGAGTTTTCGGGGGGTACGGAGAGTATTCGGGGGGGGATGGAGATATTTGGACGTACGGAGAGTATTTAGGGGGATGGAGAGCATTCAGGGATACGGAAAGTGTTCGGGGGGGACGGAGAGTATTCAGGGGGATGGAGTGCATTCGGGGGGACGGAAAGTATTCAGGGGGAATGGAGAGGATTCGGGGGATGTAGAGTACTCGGTGGGGAAGGAGAGTATTTGGGGGAACAGAGAGCATTCGGGGGGTCGGAGAGTATTAGAGGGGATGGAGAGTATCCGGGGGGGTCGGAGTGTTTTCGGGGGGACGGGGAGTATTCGGGGGGACAGAGCGTATTCGGAGGGGGGACGGAGAGTATTCGGGGGGACGGAGAGTATTCAGGGGGACGGAGAGTATTCGGGGGGGGACGGAGAGTATTCAGGGGGACGGAGAGTATTCGGGGGGACGGAGAGTATTCGGGGGGAGACGGAGAGTATTCGGGTGGGCTGAGAGTATTCGGGTGGGCGGAGAGTATTCGCGGGGATGGAGTGCATTCGGGGGGACGGAAAGTATTCAGGGGGAAGGGAGAGGATTCGGGGGGATGTAGAGTACTCGGTGGGGAAGGAGAGTATTCGGGGGGACGGAGAGTATTCGCGGGGGATGGCGAGTCTTCGGGGGGTATGGTGAGTACTCGGGAGGGACGGAGAGTATTCGGCGGGTACGGAGAGTATTCGGGGTGTACGGAGAGTATTCGGGGGGGATGGAGATATTCGGGGGTTCGGAGAGTATTCAGGGGGATGGAGAGCATTCAGGGGGACGGAAAGTATTCGGGGGGGATGGAGAGTATTCGGGGAGGACGGAGAGTATTCAGGGGGATGGAGTGCATTCGGGGGGACGGAAAGTATTCAGGGGGAACGGAGAGGATTCGGGGGGATGTAGAGTACTCGGTGGGGAAGGAGAGTATTTGGGGGGACGGAGAGCATTCGGGGGGTCGGAGAGTATGAGGGGGGACGGAGAGTATCCGGGAGGGACGGAGAGTTTTTGGGGGGACGGGGAGTATTAGGGGGGCTCTGAGAGTATTCGGGGGGTCAGAAAGTATTTGGGGGGTCGGAGAGTATTCGGGAGGCATGGATAATATTCGGGGGGATGGAGAGTATTCGGGGGACGGAGAGTATTCTGGGGGATGGAGAGCATTCGGGGGAGTGGAGAACATTCGGGGGGATGGTGAGTATTCGGGTGGGGTGGAGAGTATTTGGGGGGGATGGAGAGTATTCGGGGGGGACGGAGAGTATTCGGGGGGATGGAGAGCATTCGGGGGGACGGAGAGTACTCGGGGGGATGGATAATATTCGGGGGATGGAGAGTATTTGGGGGCTGGAGTGTATTCGGTGGGGGACGGACAGTATTTGGGGGGACGGAGAATATTCGGGGGGACAGAGAGTATTCGGGGGGACGGAGAGTATTCTGGGGGATGGAGAGTATTCGGTGGGATGGAGAGCATTCGGGGGGATGGAGAGCATTCGGGGGGTTGGAGAGTCTTCAGGGGGGGTGAAGAGTATTTGGGGGGGATGGAGAGTATTCGGGGCGGACGGAGAGTATTCGGGGGGACGGAGAGTATTCGGGGGGACGGAGAGTATTCGGGGGGATGGAGAGTATTCGGGGAGACGGAGAGTATTCTGGAGGGACGGAGAGTATTCGAGGGGGACGGAGAGTATTCGGGGGGCAGGGAGAGTATTCGGGGTGTACGGAGAGTATTCGGGCGGGAAAGGAGAGTATTCGGGGGGACGGAGAGTATTCGGGGGGATGGAGAGTATTCGGGGGGGGACGGAGAGTATTCAGGGGAACAGAGAGTATTCGGGGGGGACGGAGAGTATTCGGTGGGGTGGCGGACAGTATTCGGTGGAGACGGAAAGTATTCGGTGGAGACGGAGAGTATTCGGGGGGACGGAGAGTATTCGGGGGGACGGAGAGTATTCGGGATGACGGAGAGTATTCGGGGGGGATGGAGAGTATTCGGGGGGGGACGGAGAGTATTCGGGTGGGCTGAGAGTATTCGGGTGGGCGGAGAGTATTCGGGGGGCGGACAGTATTCGGTGTAGACGGAAAGTATTCGGTGGAGACGGGGAGTATTCGGGGGGATGGAGAGTATTCGGGGGGGCGGAGAGTATTCGGGGGGGCGGAGAGTATTCGGTGGGGACGGAGAGTATTCGGGGGGGACGGAGAGTATTCTGGGGGGACCGAGAGTATTCGGGGGACGGAGAATATTCGGGCGGGACGGACAGTATTTGGGGGGACGGAGAATATTCGGGGGGACGGAGAGTATTCGGGGGGATGGAGAGTATTCGGGGGGATGGAGAGTATTCGGGGGGATGGTGAGTATTCGGGGGGATGGAGAGTATTCAGGGGGATGGAGAGTATTCGGGGGGGACGGAGAGTATTCGGGGAGATGGAGAGCATTCGGGGGTCGGAGAGTATTCGGGGGGGGGCGGAGAGTATTCGGGGGGGCAGGGAGAGTATTCGGGGAGACGGAGAGTATTCTGGAGGGACGGAGAGTATTCGCGGGGGATGGAGAGTCTTCGGGGGGTATGGAGAGTATTCGGGGAGTACGGAGAGTATTCGGGCGGGAAAAGGAGAGTATTCGGGGGGGATGGAGATATTCGGGGGTACGGAGAGTATTCCGGGGGATGGAGAGCATTCAGGGGGACGGAAAGTATTCGGGGGAGATGGAGAGCATTCGGGGAGACGGAGAGTATTCGGGGGGGACGGAGAGTATTCGGGGGGGCAGGGAGAGTATTCGGGGAGACGGAGAATATTGTGGAGTGACGGAGAGTATTCGCGGGGGATGGAGAGTCTTCGGGGGGTATGGAGAGTATTCAGGCGGGACGGAGAGTATTCGGGGAGTACGGAGAGTATTCGGGGGGACAGAGAGTATTCGGGGGGTCGGAGAGTATTTGGGGGGTCGGAGAGTATTCGGGGGGCATGGATAATATTCGGGGTGATGGAGAGTATTCGGGGGGACGGCGAGTATTCTGGGGGATGGAGAGTATTCGGAGTGATGGAGAGCATTCGGGGGAGTGGAGAGGATTCGGGGGGATGGAGAGTATTCGGGAGGGGTTGGGAATATTTGGGCGGGATGGAGAGTATTCGGGGGGGATGGAGAGTATTTGGGGGGACGGAGAGCATTCGGGGGGACGGAGAGCATTCGGGGGGACGGAGAGTATTCAGGGGGACGGAGAGTATTCAGGGGGACGGAGAGTATTCGGGGGGTCGGAGAGTATTCGGGGGGAGGGCGGAGAGTATTCGGGTGGGCGGAGAGTATTCGGGTGGGCGGAGATTATTCGGGGGGCGGACAGTATTTGGTGGAGACGGAAAGTATTCGGTGGAGACGGAGAGTATTCGGGGGGACGGTGAGTATACGGGGGGACGGAGAGTATTCGGGATGACGGAGCGTATTCGGGGGGACGGAGAGTATTCGGGGGGGACGGAGAGTATTCCGGGGGGACGGAGAGTATTCCGGGGGGACGGAGAGTATTCGGGGGGGCCGGAGAGTATTCGGGGGACGGAGAATATTCGGGGGGGACGAACAGTATTTGGGGGGATGGAGAATATTCGGGGGGACGGAGAGTATTCGGGGGATGGAGAATATTCGGGGGGATGGAGAGTATTCGGGGTGATGGAGAGTATTCGGGGGGACGGCGAGTATTCTGGGGGATGGAGAGTGTTCGGAGTGATGGAGAGCATTCGGGGGAGTGGAGAGCATTCTGGGGGATGGAGAGTATTCGGGAGGGGTGGAGAGTATTTGGGGGGGATGGAGAGTATTCGGGGGGGACGGAGAGTATTCGGGGGGATGGAGAGCATTCGGGGGGACGGAGAGTACTCAGGGGGATGGATAATATTCGGGGGATGGAGAGTATTCGGGGGGGATGGAGAGTATTCGGGGGGACAGAGAGTATTCGGGGGGACGGAGAGTATTCTGGGGATGGAGAGTATTCGGTGGGATGGAGAGCATTCGGGAGGATGGAGAGCATTCGGGGGGTTGGAGAGACTTCAGGGGGGTGAAGAGTATTTGGGGGGATGGAGAGTATTCGGGGCGGACGGAGAGTATTCGGGGGGACGGAGAGTATTCGGGGGGCGAGAGTATTCGGGGGATGGAGAGCATTCGGGGGGACGCAGAGTATTCGGGGGGTGGATAATATTCGGGGGATGGAGAGTATTCGGGGGGACGGAGAGTATTCGGGGGGGATGGAGAGTATTCAGGGGGACGGAGAGTATTCGGGGGGACGGAGAGTATTCGGTGGGGGGCGGACAGTATTCGGTGGAGACGGAAAGTATTCGGTGGAGACGGAGAGTATTCGGGGGGACGGAAAGTATTCGGGGGGACGGAGAGTATTCGGGATGACGGAGACTATTCGGGGGGGGCGGAGAGTATTCGGTGGGGACGGAGAGTATTCGGGGGGGACGGAGAGTATTCAGGGGGGACGGAGAGTATTCGAGGGACGGAGAATATTCGGGGGGGGACGGATAGTATTTGGGGGGACGGAGAATATTGGGGGGGGACGGAGAGTATTCGGGGGATGGAGAGTATTCGGGAGGATGGAGAGTATTCGGGCGGATGGAGAGTATTTTGGGGAGATGGAGAGCATTCGGGGGACGAGAGTATTCGGGGGAGGGCGGAGAGTATTCGGGGGGGCAGGAAGATTTTTAGTGGAGACGGGAGAGTATTCTGGAGGGACGGAGAGTATTCGTGGGGGATGGAGAGTCTTCAGGGGGTATGGAGATTATTCAGGCGGGACGGAGAGTATTCGGGGAGTACAGAGAGTATTCGGGGTGTACGGAGAGTATTCGGGGGGGGAAAGGAGAGTATTCGGGGGGGCTGGAGATATTCGGGGGTACGGAGAGTATTCAGGGGGATGGAGAGCATTCAGGGGGACGGAAAGTATTCGGGAGGGATGGAGAGTATTCGGGGGGACGGAGAGTATTCAGGGGGATGGAGTGCATTCGGGGGGACGGAAAGTATTCAGGGGGAACGGAGAGGATTCTGGGGGATGTCGAGTACTCGGTGGGGAAGGAGAGTATTTGGGGGGACGGAGAGCATTCGGGGGGTCTGAGAGTATGAGGGGGGACGGAGAGTATCCGGGAGGGACGGAGAGTTTTTGGGGGACGGGGAGTATTAGGGGGCTCTGAGAGTATTCGGGGGGTCGGAAGTATTTGGGGGGTCGGAGAGTATTCGGGGGCATGGATAATATTCGGGGTGATGGAGAGTATTCGGGGGGACGGCGAGTGTTCTGGGGGATGGAGAGTATTCGGAGTCATGGAGAGCATTCGGGGGGATGGAGAGCATTCGGGGGGATGGAGAGTATTCGGGTGGGGTGGAGAGTATTTGGGGGGGATGGAGAGTATTCGGGGGGACGGGAGAGTATTCGAGGGACGGAGAATATTCGGGGGGGAACGGAAAGTATTCGGGGGGGATGGAGAGTATTCGGGGGGGACGGAGAGTATTCAGGGGATGGAGTGCATTCGGGGGGACGGAAAGTATTCAGGGGGAACGGAGAGGATTCGGGGGGATGTCGAGTACTCGGTGGGGAAGGAGAGTATTTGGGGGACGGAGAGCATTCGGGGGGTCGGAGAGTATGAGGGGGGACGGAGAGTATCTGGAGGGACGCAGAGTTTTTGGGGGACGGGGAGTATTAGGGGGGCTCTGAGAGTATTTCGGGGGGTCAGAGAGTATTTGGGGGTCGGGGAGTATTCGGGGGGCATGGATAATATTCGGGGGGATGGAGAGTATTCGGGGGACGGAGAGTATTCTGGGGGATGGAGAGTATCAGAGGGATGGAGAGCATTCGGGGGGATGGAGAGCATTCGGGGGGATGGAGAGCATTCGGGGGTGGAGAGTATTTGGGGGGGATGGAGAGTATTCGGGGGGGATGGAGAGTATTCGGGGGGACAGAGAGTATTCGGGAGGGACGGAGAGTATTTGGGGGGTCGGAGAGTATTCGGGGGGCATGGATAATATTCGGGTTGATGGAGAGTATTCGGGGGGGGACGAGTATTCTGGGGGATGGAGAGTATTCGGGGGGGCAGGGAGAGTATTCAGGGAGACGGAGAGTATTCGGGGGACGGAGAGTATTCGGTGGGGGGCGGACAGTATTCGGTGGAGACGGAGAGTATTTCGGGGGGACAGAGACTATTCGGGGGACGGAGAGTATTCGGGGGGCAGGGAGAGTATTCGGGGTGTACGGAGAGTATTCGGGCGGGGGGGACGGAGAGTATTCGGGGGGATGGAGAGTATTCGGGGGGGGGACGGAGAGTATTCAGGGGAACAGAGAGTATTCGGGGGGACGGAGAGTATTCGGTGGGGGGCGGACAGTATTCGGTGGAGACGGAGAGTATTCGGGGGGACGGAGACTATTCGGGGGGACGGAGAGTATTCGGGGGGACGGAGAGTATTCGGGATGACGGAGAGTATTCGGTGGGGACGGAGAGTATTCGGGGGGGACGGAGAGTATTCGGGGGGGGACGGAGAGTATTCGGGTGGGCTGAGAGTATTCGGGTGGGCGGAGAGTATTCGGGGGGCGGACAGTATTCGGTGTAGACGGAAAGTATTCGGTGGAGACGGGGAGTATTCGGGGGGACAGAGAGTATTCGAGGGGACGGAGAGTATTCGGGATGACTGAGAGTATTCGGGGGGGGCGGAGAGTATTCGGGGGGGGACGGAGAGTATTCGGGTGGGCTGAGAGTATTCGGGTGGGCGGAGAGTATTCGGGGGGCGGACAGTATTCGGTGTCGACGGAAAGTATTCGGTGGGGACGGAGAGTATTCGGGGGGGACGGAGAGTATTCGGGGGGGACCGAGAGTATTCGGGGGACGGAGAATATTCGGGGGGGACGGACAGTATTTGGGGGGACGGAGAATATTCGGGGGGACGGAGAGTATTCGGGGGGATGTAGAGTATTCGGGGGGATGGAGAGTATTCGGGGGGATGGAGAGTATTCGGGGGGATGGAGAGTATTCGGGGGGGACGGAGAGTATTTGGGGAGATGGAGAGCATTCGGGGGGACGGAGAGTATTCGGGGGGGGCGGAGAGTATTCGGGGGGGCAGGGAGAGTATTCGGGGAGACGGAGAGTATTCTGGAGGGACGGAGAGTATTCGCGGGGGATGGAGAGTCTTCGGGGGGTATGGAGAGTATTCGGGCGGGACGGAGAGTATTCGGGGGGTACGGAGAGTATTCGGGGTGTACGGAGAGTATTCGGGGGACGGAGAGTATTCTGGGGGATGGAGAGTATTCAGACGGATGGAGAGCATTCGGGGGGATGGAGAGCATTCGGGGAGATGGAGAGTATTCGGGGGTGTGGAGAGTATTTGGGGGGGATGGAGAGTATTCGGGGGGGACAGAGAGTATTCGGGGGGACAGAGAGTATTCGGGAGGGACGGAGAGTATTTGGGGAGTCGGAGAGTATTCGGGGGGCATGGATAATATTCGGGGTGATGGAGAGTATTCGGGGGGGGGATGAGTATTCGGGGGGATGGAGAGTATTCGGAGTGATGGAGAGCATTCGGGGGAGTGGAGAACATTCGGGGGGATGGAGAGTATTCGGGAGGGGTGGAGAGTATTTGGGGGGGATGGAGAGTATTGGGGGGGGACGGAGAGTATTCGGGGGGATGGAGAGCATTCGGGGGGAGGGAGAGTACTCGTGGGGATGGATAATATTCGGGGGATGGAGAGTATTTGGGGGCTGGAGTGTATTCGGTGGGGGACGGACAGTATTTGGGGGGACGGAGAATATTCAGGGGGATGGAGAGTATTCGGTGGGATGGAGAGCATTCGGGGGGATGGAGAACATTCGGGGGGTTGGAGAGTATTCGGGGGGGGTGAAGAGTATTTGGGGGGGATGGAGAGTATTCGGGGGGGACGGAGAGTATTCGGGGGGACGGAGAGTATTCGGGGGGCGAGAGTATTCGGGGGGATGGAGAGCATTCGGGGGTACGCAGAGTATTCGGGGGGGTGGATAATATTCGGGGGATGGAGAGTATTTGGGGGCTGGAGTGTATTCGGGGGGGATGGAGAGTATTCGGGGGACAGAGAGTATTCGGGGGGACGGAGAGTATTCGGGGGATGGAGAGTATTCGGGGGCAAGGAGGGTATTCAGGGGGAAGGAGAGTATTCGGGGGGACGGAGAGTATTCGGGGGGACGGAGAGTATTCGGGGGGACGGAGAGTATTCGGGGGGGGACGGAGGGTACTCAGGGGGACGGAGAGTATTCGGGGGGACGGAGAGTATTCGGTGGGGGGCGGACAGTATTCGGTGGAGACGGAAAGTATTCGGTGGAGACGGAGAGTATTCGGGGGGACGGAGAGTATTCGGGGGGACGGAGAGTATTCGGGATGACGGAGAGTATTCGGGGGGGCGGAGAGTATTCGGTGGGGACAGAGAGTATTCGGGGGGGACGGAGAGTATTCGGGGGGGACGGAGAGTATTCGGGGGACGGAGAATATTCGGGGGGGGACGGACAGTATTTGGGGGGACGGAGAATATTCGGGGGGACGGAGAGTATTCGGGGGGATGGAGAGTATTCGGGGTGATGGAGAGTATTCAGGTGGATGGAGAGTATTCGGGGGGATGGAGAGTATTCGGGGAGATGGAGAGCATTCGGGGGGACGGAGAGTATTCGGGGGGTTGGAGAGTACTCGGGGGGATGGAGAGTATTCAGGTGGATGGAGAGTATTCGGGGGGATGGAGAGTATTCGGGGAGATGGAGAGCATTCGGGGGGACGGAGAGTATTCGGGGGAGGACGGAAAGTATTCGGGGGGGCAGGGTGATTTTTAGTGGAGACGGAGAGTATTCTGGAGGGACGGAGAGTATTCGCGGGGGATGGAGAGTCTTCAGGGGGTATGGAGAGTATTCAGGCGGGACGGAGAGTATTCGGGGAGTACAGAGAGTATTCGGGGTGTACGGAGAGTATTCGGGGGGGGGGGAAAGGAGAGTATTCGGGGGGGCTGGAGATATTCGGGGGTACGGAGAGTATTCAGGGGGATGGAGAGCATTCAGGGGAACGGAAAGTATTCGGGGGGGATGGAGAGTATTCGGGGGGGACGGAGAGTATTCAGGGGGATGGAGTGCATTCAGGGGGACGGAAAGTATTCAGGGGGAACGGAGAGGATTCGGGGGGATGTCGAGTACTCGGTGGGGAAGGAGAGTATTTGGGGGGACGGAGAGCATTCGGGGGGTCGGAGAGTATGAGGGGGGACGGAGAGTATCTGGGAGGGACGGAGAGTTTTTGGGGGGACGGGGAGTATTAGGGGGGCTCTGAGAGTATTCGGGGGGTCGGAGAGTATTTGGGGGGTCGGAGAGTATTCGGGGGGCATGGATAATATTCGGGGGGATGGAGAGTATTCGGGGGACGGAGAGTATTCTGGGGGATGGAGAGTATTCAGAGGGATGGAGAGCATTCGGGGGGATGGAGAGCATTCGGGGGGATGGAGAGCATTCGGGGGTGTGGAGAGTATTTGGGGGGGATGGAGAGTATTCGGGGGGGATGGAGAGTATTCGGGGGGACAGAGAGTATTCGGGAGGGACGGAGAGTATTTGGGGGGTCGGAGAGTATTCGGGGGGATGGAGAGTATTTGGGGAGATGGAGAGCATTCGCGGGGACGGATAGTATTCGGGGGGAGGACGGAGAGTATTCGGGGGGGCAGGGAGAGTATTCAGGGAGACGGAGAGTATTCGGGGGGACGGAGAGTATTCGGTGGGGGGCGGACAGTATTCGGTGGAGACGGAGAGTATTCGGGGGGACAGAGACTATTGGGGGGGACGGAGAGTATTCGGGGGGCAGGGAGAGTATTCGGGGTGTACGGAGAGGATTCGGGCGGGAAAGGAGAGTATTCGGGGGGACGGAGAGTATTCGGGGGGATGGAGAGTATTCGGGGGGGGACGGAGAGTATTCAGGGGAACAGAGAGTATTCGGGGGGACGGAGAGTATTCGGTGGGGGGCGGACAGTATTCGGTGGAGACGGAGAGTATTCGGGGGGACGGAGACTATTCGGGGGGACGGAGAGTATTCGGGGGGACGGAGAGTATTCGGGATGACGGAGAGTATTCGGTGGGGACGGAGAGTATTCGGGGGGGACGGAGAGTATTCGGGGGCGGACGGAGAGTATTCGGGTGGGCTGAGAGTATTCGGGTGGGCGGAGAGTATTCGGGGGGCGGACAGTATTCGGTGTAGACGGAAAGTATTCGGTGGAGACGGGGAGTATTCGGGGGGACAGAGAGTATTCGAGGGGACGGAGAGTATTCGGGATGACTGAGAGTATTCGGGGGGGCCAGAGAGTA
Source organism: Mustelus asterias (assembly GCF_964213995.1). Taxonomy (NCBI): domain Eukaryota; kingdom Metazoa; phylum Chordata; class Chondrichthyes; order Carcharhiniformes; family Triakidae; genus Mustelus; species Mustelus asterias. The sequence continues at coordinate 97,226 of NW_027590947.1, forward strand.
TTCGGGGGGGGACGGAGAGTATTCGGGTGGACTGAGAGTATTCGGGTGGGCGGAGAGTATTCGGGGGGTGGACAGTATTCGGTGTCGACGGAAAGTATTCGGTGGGGACGGAGAGTATTCGGGGGGGACGGAGAGTATTCGGGGGGGACCGAGAGTATTCGGGGGACGGAGAATATTCGGGGGGGACGGACAGTATTTGGGGGGACGGAGAATATTCGGGGGGACGGAGAGTATTCGGGGGGATGTAGAGTATTCGGGGGGATGGAGAGTATTCGGGGGGATGGAGAGTATTCGGGGGAATGGAGAGTATTCGGGGGGGACGGAGAGTATTCGGGGAGATGGAGAGCATTCGGGGGGACGGAGAGTATTCGGGGGGGGCGGAGAGTATTCGGGGGGGCAGGGAGAGTATTCGGGGAGACGGAGAGTATTCTGGAGGGACGGAGAGTATTCGCGGGGGATGGAGAGTCTTCGGGGGGTATGGAGAGTATTCGGGCGGGACGGAGAGTATTCGGGGGGTACGGAGAGTATTCGGGGTGTACGGAGAGTATTCGGGGGACGGAGAGTATTCTGGGGGATGGAGAGTATTCAGAGGGATGGAGAGCATTCGGGGGGATGGAGAGCATTCGGGGAGATGGAGAGTATTCGGGGGTGTGGAGAGTATTTGGGGGGGATGGAGAGTATTCGGGGGGGACAGAGAGTATTCGGGGGGACAGAGAGTATTCGGGAGGGACGGAGAGTATTTGGGGGGTCGGAGAGTATTCGGGGGGCATGGATAATATTCGGGGTGATGGAGAGTATTCGGGGGGGGGATGAGTATTCTGGGGGATGGAGAGTATTCGGAGTGATGGAGAGCATTCGGGGGAGTGGAGAACATTCGGGGGGATGGAGAGTATTCGGGAGGGGTGGAGAGTATTTGGGGGGGATGGAGAGTATTGGGGGGGGAAGGAGAGTATTCGGGGGGACGGAGAGTATTCGGGGGGACGGAGAGTATTCGGGGGGACGGAGAGTATTCGGGGGGGGACGGAGGGTATTCAGGGGGACGGAGAGTATTCGGGGGGACGGAGAGTATTCGGTGGGGGGCGGACAGTATTCGGTGGAGACGGAAAGTATTCGGTGGAGACGGAGAGTATTCGGGGGGACGGAGAGTATTCGGGGGGACGGAGAGTATTCGGGATGACGGAGAGTATTCGGGGGGGCGGAGAGTATTCGGTGGGGACAGAGAGTATTCGGGGGGGACGGAGAGTATTCGGGGGGGACGGAGAGTATTCGGGGGACGGAGAATATTCGGGGGGGGACGGACAGTATTTGGGGGGACGGAGAATATTCGGGGGGACGGAGAGTATTCGGGGGGATGGAGAGTATTCGGGGTGATGGAGAGTATTCAGGTGGATGGAGAGTATTCGGGGGGATGGAGAGTATTCGGGGAGATGGAGAGCATTCGGGGGGACGGAGAGTATTCGGGGGGTTGGAGAGTACTCGGGGGGATGGAGAGTATTCAGGTGGATGGAGAGTATTCGGGGGGATGGAGAGTATTCTGGGAGATGGAGAGCATTCGGGGGGACGGAGAGTATTCGGGGGAGGACGGAAAGTATTCGGGGGGGCAGGGTGATTTTTAGTGGAGACGGAGAGTATTCTGGAGGGACAGAGAGTATTCGCGGGGGATGGAGAGTCTTCAGGGGGTATGGAGAGTATTCAGGTGGGACGGAGAGTATTCGGGGAGTACAGAGAGTATTCGGGGTGTACGGAGAGTATTCGGGGGGGGGGAAAGGAGAGTATTCGGGGGGGCTGGAGATATTCGGGGGTACGGAGAGTATTCAGGGGGATGGAGAGCATTCAGGGGAACGGAAAGTATTCGGGGGGGATGGAGAGTATTCGGGGGGGACAGAGAGTATTCAGGGGGATGGAGTGCATTCGGGGGGACGGAAAGTATTCAGGGGGAACGGAGAGGATTCGGGGGGATGTCGAGTACTCGGTGGGGAAGGAGAGTATTTGGGGGGACGGAGAGCATTCGGGGGGTCGGAGAGTATGAGGGGGGACGGAGAGTATCTGGGAGGGACGGAGAGTTTTTGGGGGGACGGGGAGTATTAGGGGGGCTCTGAGAGTATTCGGGGGGTCGGAGAGTATTTGGGGGGTCAGAGAGTATTCGGGGGGCATGGATAATATTCGGGGGGATGGAGAGTATTCGGGGGACGGAGAGTATTCTGGGGGATGGAGAGTATTCAGAGGGATGGAGAGCATTCGGGGGGATGGAGAGCATTCGGGGGGATGGAGAGCATTCGGGGGTGTGGAGAGTATTTGGGGGGGATGGAGAGTATTCGGGGGGGATGGAGAGTATTCGGGGGGACAGAGAGTATTCGGGGGGGACGGAGAGTATTTGGGGGGTCGGAGAGTATTCGGGGGGATGGAGAGTATTTGGGGAGATGGAGAGCATTCGCGGGGACGGATAGTATTCGGGGGGAGGACGGAGAGTATTCGGGGGGGCAGGGAGAGTATTCAGGGAGACGGAGAGTATTCGGGGGGACGGAGAGTATTCGGTGGGGGGCGGACAGTATTCGGTGGAGACGGAGAGTATTCGGGGGGACAGAGACTATTCGGGGGGACGGAGAGTATTCGGGGGGCAGGGAGAGTATTCGGGGTGTACGGAGAGTATTCGGGCGGGAAAGGAGAGTATTCGGGGGGACGGAGAGTATTCGGGGGGATGGAGAGTATTCGGGGGGGGGACGGAGAGTATTCAGGGGAACAGAGAGTATTCGGGGGGACGGAGAGTATTCGGTGGGGGGCGGACAGTATTCGGTGGAGACGGAGAGTATTCGGGGGGACGGAGACTATTCGGGGGGACGGAGAGTATTCGGGGGGCGGAGAGTATTCGGGATGACGGAGAGTATTCGGTGGGGACGGAGAGTATTCGGGGGGACGGAGAGTATTCGGGGGGGGACGGAGAGTATTCGGGTGGGCTGAGAGTATTCGGGTGGGCGGAGAGTATTCGGGGGGCGGACAGTATTCGGTGTAGACGGAAAGTATTCGGTGGAGACGGGGAGTATTCGGGGGGACAGAGAGTATTCGAGGGGACGGAGAGTATTCGGGATGACTGAGAGTATTCGGGGGGGCCAGAGAGTATTCGGGGGGGGACGGAGAGTATTCGGGTGGGCTGAGAGTATTCGGGTGGGCGGAGAGTATTCGGGGGGTGGACAGTATTCGGTGTCGACGGAAAGTATTCGGTGGGGACGGAGAGTATTCGGAGGGGACGGAGAGTATTCGGGGGGGACCGAGAGTATTCGGGGGACGGAGAATATTCGGGGGGGACGGACAGTATTTGGGGGGACGGAGAATATTCGGGGGGACGGAGAGTATTCGGGGGGATGTAGAGTATTCGGGGGGATGGAGAGTATTCGGGGGGATGGAGAGTATTCGGGGGAATGGAGAGTATTCGGGGGGGACGGAGAGTATTCGGGGAGATGGAGAGCATTCGGGGGGACGGAGAGTATTCGGGGGGGGCGGAGAGTATTCGGGGGGGCAGGGAGAGTATTCGGGGAGACGGAGAGTATTCTGGAGGGACGGAGAGTATTCGCGGGGGATGGAGAGTCTTCGGGGGGTATGGAGAGTATTCGGGCGGGACGGAGAGTATTCGGGGGGTACGGAGAGTATTCGGGGTGTACGGAGAGTATTCGGGGGACGGAGAGTATTCTGGGGGATGGAGAGTATTCAGACGGATGGAGAGCATTCGGGGGGATGGAGAGCATTCGGGGAGATGGAGAGTATTCGGGGGTGTGGAGAGTATTTGGGGGGGATGGAGAGTATTCGGGGGGGACAGAGAGTATTCGGGGGGACAGAGAGTATTCGGGAGGGACGGAGAGTATTTGGGGGGTCGGAGAGTATTCGGGGGGCATGGATAATATTCGGGGTGATGGAGAGTATTCGGGGGGGGGATGAGTATTCTGGGGGATGGAGAGTATTCGGAGTGATGGAGAGCATTCGGGGGAGTGGAGAACATTCGGGGGGATGGAGAGTATTCGGGAGGGGTGGAGAGTATTTGGGGGGGATGGAGAGTATTGGGGGGGGACGGAGAGTATTCGGGGGGATGGAGAGCATTCGGGGGGAGGGAGAGTACTCGGGGGGATGGATAATATTCGGGGGATGGAGAGTATTTGGGGGCTGGAGTGTATTCGGTGGGGGACGGACAGTATTTGGGGGGACGGAGAATATTCAGGGGGACGGAGAGTATTCGGGGGGATGGAGAGTATTCGGTGGGGGGCGGACAGTATTCGGTGGAGACGGAGAGTATTCGGGGGGACAGAGACTATTCGGGGGGACGGAGAGTATTCGGGGGGCAGGGAGAGTATTCGGGGTGTACGGAGAGTATTCGGGCGGGAAAGGAGAGTATTCGGGGGGACGGAGAGTATTCGGGGGGATGGAGAGTATTCGGGGGGGGGACGGAGAGTATTCAGGGGAACAGAGAGTATTCGGGGGGACGGAGAGTATTCGGTGGGGGGCGGACAGTATTCGGTGGAGACGGAGAGTATTCGGGGGGACGGAGACTATTCGGGGGGACGGAGAGTATTCGGGGGGACGGAGAGTATTCGGGATGACGGAGAGTATTCAGTGGGGACGGAGAGTATTCGGGGGGGACGGAGAGTATTCGGGGGGGGACGGAGAGTATTCGGGTGGGCTGAGAGTATTCGGGTGGGCGGAGAGTATTCGGGGGGCGGACAGTATTCGGTGTAGACGGAAAGTATTCGGTGGAGACGGGGAGTATTCGGGGGGACAGAGAGTATTCGAGGGGACGGAGTGTATTCGGGATGACTGAGAGTATTCGGGGGGGGCCGGAGAGTATTCGGGGGGGGACGGAGAGTATTCGGGTGGGCTGAGAGTATTCGGGTGGGCGGAGAGTATTCGGGGGGCGGACAGTATTCGGTGTCGACGGAAAGAATTCGGTGGGGACGGAGAGTATTCGGGGGGGACGGAGAGTATTCGGGGGGGACCGAGAGTATTCGGGGGACGGAGAATATTCGGGGGGGACGGACAGTATTTGGGGGGACGGAGAATATTCGGGGGGACGGAGAGTATTCGGGGGGATGTAGAGTATTCGGGGGGATGGAGAGTATTCGGGGGGATGGAGAGTATTCGGGGGGATGGAGAGTATTCGGGGGGATGGAGAGTATTCGGGGGGGACGGAGAGTATTCGGGGAGATGGAGAGCATTCGGGGGGACGGAGAGTATTCGGGGGGGGGCGGAGAGTATTCGGGGGGGCAGGGAGAGTATTCGGGGAGACGGAGAGTATTCTGGAGGGACGGAGAGTATTCGCGGGGGATGGAGAGTCTTCGGGGGGTATGGAGAGTATTCGGGGTGTACGGATAGTATTCGGGGGGTACGGAGAGTATTCGGGGTGTACGGAGAGTATTCGGGGGACGGAGAGTATTCTGGGGGATGGAGAGTATTCAGAGGGATGGAGAGCATTCGGGGGGATGGAGAGCATTCGGGGAGATGGAGAGTATTCGGGGGTGTGGAGAGTATTTGGGGGGGATGGAGAGTATTCGGGGGGGACAGAGAGTATTCGGGGGGACAGAGAGTATTCGGGAGGGACGGAGAGTATTTGGGGGGTCGGAGAGTATTCGGGGGGCATGGATAATATTCGGGGTGATGGAGAGTATTCGGGGGGGGGATGAGTATTCTGGGGGATGGAGAGTATTCGGAGTGATGGAGAGCATTCGGGGGAGTGGAGAACATTCGGGGGGATGGAGAGTATTCGGGAGGGGTGGAGAGTATTTGGGGGGGATGGAGAGTATTGGGGGGGGACGGAGAGTATTCGGGGGGATGGAGAGCATTCGGGGGGAGGGAGAGTACTCGGGGGGATGGATAATATTCGGGGGATGGAGAGTATTTGGGGGCTGGAGTGTATTCGGTGGGGGACGGACAGTATTTGGGGGGACGGAGAATATTCAGGGGGACGGAGAGTATTCGGGGGGATGGAGAGTATTCGGGGGGATGGAGAGTATTCGGGGGATGGAGAGTATTTGGGGAGATGGAGAGCATTCGGGGGGACGGATAGTATTCGGGGGAGGACGGAGAGTATTCGGGGGGGCAGGGAGAGTATTCGGGGAGACGGAGAGTATTCTGGAGGGACGGAGAGTATTCGGGGGGGACGGAGAGTATTCGGGGGGCAGGGAGAGTATTCGGGGTGTACGGAGAGCATTCGGGGGGAGGAGAGTATTCGGGGGGACGAAGAGTATTCTGAGGGATGGAGAGTATTCGGTGGGATGGAGAGCATTCGGGGCGATGGAGAGCATTCGGGGGGTTGGAGAGTATTCGGGGGGGGTGAAGAGTATTTGGGGGGGATGGAGAGTATTCGGGGGGGACGGAGAGTATTCGGGGGGACGGAGAGTATTCGGGGGGCGAGAGTATTCGGGGGGATGGAGAGCATTCGGGGGGACGCAGAGTATTCGGGGGGTGGATAATATTCGGGGGATGGAGAGTATTCGGGGGACAGAGAGTATTCGGGGGACAGAGAGTATTCGGGGGGACGGAGAGTATTCGGGGGATGGAGAGTATTCGGGGGCAAAGAGAGTATTCAGGGGGAAGGAGAGTATTCGGGGGGACGGTGAGTATTCAGGGGGACGGAGAGTATTCGGAGGGGGGACGGAGAGTATTAGGGGGGACGGAGAGTATTAGGGGGGACGGAGAGTATTCGGGGGGACGGAGAGTATTCGGGGGGACGGAGAGTATTCGGGGGGGGACGGAGAGTATTCAGGGGGACGGAGAGTATTCGGGGGGACGGAGAGTATTCGGTGGGGGGCGAACAGTATTCGGTGGAGACGGAAAGTATTCGGTGGAGACGGAGAGTATTCGGGGGGACGGAGAGTATTCGGGGGGACGGAGAGTATTCGGGATGATGGAGACTATTCGGGGGGGACGGAGAGTATTCGGGGGGGACGGAGAGTATTCGGGGGACGGAGAATATTCGGGGGGGGACGGATAGTATTTGGGGGGACGGAGAATATTGGGGGGGGACGGAGAGTATTCGGGGGGATGGAGAGTATTCGGGAGGATGGAGAGTATTCGGGCGGATGGAGAGTATTTGGGGAGATGGAGAGCATTCGGGGGGACGGAGAGTATTCGGGGGAGGACGGAGAGTATTCGGGGGGGCAGGGAGATTTTTAGTGGAGACGGAAAGTATTCTGGAGGGACGGAGAGTATTCGTGGGGGATGGAGAGTCTTCAGGGGGTATGGAGAGTATTCAGGCAGGACGGAGAGTATTCGGGGAGTACAGAGAGTATTCGGGGTGTACGGAGAGTATTCGGGGGGGGGGAAAGGAGAGTATTCGGGGGGGCTGGAGATATTCGGGGGTACGGAGAGTATTCAGGGGGATGGAGAGCATTCAGGGGGACGGAAAGTATTCGGGGGGGATGGAGAGTATTCGGGGGGGACGGAGAGTATTCAGGGGGATGGAGTGCATTCGGAGGGACGGAAAGTATTCAGGGGGAACGGAGAGGATTCGGGGGGTCGGAGAGTATGAGGGGGGACGGAGAGTATCCGGGAGGGACGGAGAGTTTTTGGGGGGACGGGGAGTATTAGGGGGGCTCTGAGAGTATTCGGGGGGTCGGAGAGTATTTGGGGGGTCGGAGAGTATTCGGGGGGCATGGATAATATTCGGGGGGATGGAGAGTATTTGGGGGACGGAGAGTATTCTGGGGATGGAGAGTATTCAGAGGGATGGAGAGCATTCGGGGGGATGGAGAGCATTCGGGGGGATGGAGAGTATTCAGGGGTGTGGAGAGTATTTGGGGGGGATGGAGAGTATTCGGGGGGGACGAAGAGTATTCGGGGGGACAGAGAGTATTCGGGAGGGACGGAGAGTATTTGGGGGGTCGGAGAGTATTCGGGGGGCATGGATAATATTCGGGTTGATGGAGAGTATTCGGGGGGGGGACGAGTATTCTGGGGGATGGAGAGTATTCGGAGTGATGGAGAGCATTCGGGGGAGTGGAGAACATTCAGGGGGATGGAGAGTATTCGGGAGGGGTGGAGAGTATTTGGGGGGGATGGAGAGTATTCGGGGGGGACGGAGAGTATTCGGGGGGATGGAGAGCATTCGGGGGGACGGAGAGTACTCGGGGGGATGGATAATATTCGGGGGATGGAGAGTATTTGGGGGCTGGAGTGTATTCGTGGGGGGACGGACAGTATTTGGGGGAACGGAGAATATTCGGGGGGACGGAGAGTATTCGGGGGGATGGAGAGTATTTGGGGGGATGGAGAGTATTTGGGGAGATGGAGAGCATTCGGGGGGACGGATAGTATTCGGGGGAGGACGGAGAGTATTCGGGGGGGCAGTGAGAGTATTCGGGGAGACGGAGAGTATTCTGGAGGGACGGAGAGTATTCGGGGGGGACGGAGAGTATTCGGGTGGCAGGGAGAGTATTCGGGGTGTACGGAGAGTATTCGGGCGGGAAAGGAGAGTATTCGGGGGGACGGAGAGTATTCGGGGGGATGGAGAGTATTCGGGGGGGGACGGAGAGTATTCAGGGGAACAGAGAGTATTCGGGGGGACGGAGAGTATTCGGTGGGGGGCGGACAGTATTCGGTGGAGACGGAAAGTATTCGGTGGAGATGGAGAGTATTCGGGGGGACGGAGAGTATTCGGGGGGACGGAGAGTATTCGGGATGACGGAGAGTATTCGGGGGGGCGGAGAGTATTCGGTGGGGACGGAGAGTATTCGGGTGGCAGGGAGAGTATTCGGGGTGTACGGAGAGTATTCGGGCGGGAAAGGAGAGTATTCGGGGGGACGGAGAGTATTCGGGGGGATGGAGAGTATTCGGGGGGGGACGGAGAGTATTCAGGGGAACAGAGAGTATTCGGGGGGACGGAGAGTATTCGGTGGGGGGCGGACAGTATTCGGTGGAGACGGAAAGTATTCGGTGGAGACGGAGAGTATTCGGGGGGACGGAGAGTATTCGGGGGGACGGAGAGTATTCGGGATGACGGAGAGTATTCGGGGGGGCAGGGAGATTTTTAGTGGAGACGGAAAGTATTCTGGAGGGACGGAGAGTATTCGTGGGGGATGGAGAGTCTTCAGGGGGTATGGAGAGTATTCAGGCGGGACGGAGAGTATTCGGGGAGTACAGAGAGTATTCGGGGTGTACGGAGAGTATTCGGGGGGGGGGAAAGGAGAGTATTCGGGGGGGCTGGAGATATTCGGGGGTACGGAGAGTATTCAGGGGGATGGAGAGCATTCAGGGGGACGGAAAGTATTCGGGGGGGATGGAGAGTATTCGGGGGGGACGGAGAGTATTCAGGGGGATGGAGTGCATTCGGGGGGACGGAAAGTATTCAGGGGGAACGGAGAGGATTCGGGGGGATGTCGAGTACTCGGTGGGGAAGGAGAGTATTTGGGGGGACGGAGAGCATTCGGGGGGTCGGAGAGTATGAGGGGGGACGGAGAGTATCCGGGAGGGACGGAGAGGTTTTGGGGGGACGGGGAGTATTAGGGGGGCTCTGAGAGTATTCGGGGGGTCGGAGAGTATTTGGGGGGTCGGAGAGTATTCGGGGGGCATGGATAATATTCGGGGGGATGGAGAGTATTTGGGGGACGGAGAGTATTCTGGGGATGGAGAGTATTCAGAGGGATGGAGAGCATTCGGGGGGATGGAGAGCATTCGGGGGGATGGAGAGTATTCAGGGGTGTGGAGAGTATTTGGGGGGGATGGAGAGTATTCGGGGGGGACGAAGAGTATTCGGGGGGACAGAGAGTATTCGGGAGGGACGGAGAGTATTTGGGGGGTCGGAGAGTATTCGGGGGGCATGGATAATATTCGGGTTGATGGAGAGTATTCGGGGGGGGGACGAGTATTCTGGGGGATGGAGAGTATTCGGAGTGATGGAGAGCATTCGGGGGAGTGGAGAACATTCAGGGGGATGGAGAGTATTCGGGAGGGGTGGAGAGTATTTGGGGGGGATGGAGAGTATTCGGGGGGGACGGAGAGTATTCGGGGGGATGGAGAGCATTCGGGGGGACGGAGAGTACTCGGGGGGATGGATAATATTCGGGGGATGGAGAGTATTTGGGGGCTGGAGTGTATTCGGTGGGGGGACGGACAGTATTTGGGGGAACGGAGAATATTCGGGGGGACGGAGAGTATTCGGGGGGATGGAGAGTATTTGGGGGGATGGAGAGTATTTGGGGAGATGGAGAGCATTCGGGGGGACGGATAGTATTCGGGGGAGGACGGAGAGTATTCGGGGGGGCAGTGAGAGTATTCGGGGAGACGGAGAGTATTCTGGAGGGACGGAGAGTATTCGGGGGGGACGGAGAGTATTCGGGTGGCAGGGAGAGTATTCGGGGTGTACGGAGAGTATTCGGGCGGGAAAGGAGAGTATTCGGGGGGACGGAGAGTATTCGGGGGGATGGAGAGTATTCGGGGGGGACGGAGAGTATTCAGGGGAACAGAGAGTATTCGGGGGGACGGAGAGTATTCGGTGGGGGGCGGACAGTATTCGGTGGAGACGGAAAGTATTCGGTGGAGACGGAGAGTATTCGGGGGGACGGAGAGTATTCGGGGGGACGGAGAGTATTCGGGATGACGGAGAGTATTCGGGGGGGCGGAGAGTATTCGGTGGGGACGGAGAGTATTCGGGTGGCAGGGAGAGTATTCGGGGTGTACGGAGAGTATTCGGGCGGGAAAGGAGAGTATTCGGGGGGACGGAGAGTATTCGGGGGGACGGAGAGTATTCGGGGTGTACGGAGAGTATTCGGGGGGGAAAGGAGAGTATTCGGGGGGGATGGAGATATTCGGGGGTACGGAGAGTATTCAGGGGGATGGAGAGCATTCAGGGGGACGGAAAGTATTCGGGGGAGATGGAGAGCATTCGGGGGGACGGAGAGTATTCGGGGGGGACGGAGAGTATTCGGGGGGGCAGGGAGAGTATTCGGGGAGACGGAGAGTATTGTGGAGTGACGGAGAGTATTCGCGGGGGATGGAGAGTCTTCGGGGGGTATGGAGAGTATTCAGGCGGGACGGAGAGTATTCGGGGAGTACGGAGAGTATTCGGGGTGTACGGAGAGTATTCGGGGGGGTGGAAGGGAGAGTATTCGGGGGGGGATGGAGATATTCGTGGGTACGGAGAGTATTCAGGGGGATGGAGAGCATTCAGGGGGACGGAAAGTATTCAGGGGGGATGGAGAGTATTCGGGGGGACAGAGAGTATTCAGGGGGATGGAGTGCATTCGGGGGGACGGAAAGTATTCAGGGGAAACGGAGAGGATTCGGGGGGATGTAGAGTACTCGGTGGGGAAGGAGAGTATTTGGGGGGACGGAGAGCATTCGGGGGGTCGGAGAGTATTCGGGGGGACGGAGAGTATCCGGGAGGGACGGAGAGTTTTCGGTGGGACGGGGAGTATCAGGGAGGCTCTGAGAGTATTCGGGGGGTCGGAGAGTATTTGGGTGGTCGGAGAGTATTCGGGGGGCATGGATAATATTCGGGGTGATGGAGAGTATTCGGGGGGACGGCGAGTATTCTGGGGGATGGAGAGTATTCGGAGTGATGGAGAGCATTCGGGGGAGTGGAGAGCATTCGGGGGGATGGAGAGTATTCGGGAGGGGTGGAGAGTATTTGGGGGGGATGGAGAGTATTCGGGGGGATGGAGAGCATTCGGGGGGACGGAGAGTATTCAGGGGGACGGAGAGTATTCGGGGGGACGGAGAGTATTTGGGGGGACGGAGAGTATTCGGGGGGAGGGCGGAGAGTATTCGGGTGGGCGGAGAGTATTCGGGTGGGCGGAGATTATTCGGGGGGCGGACAGTATTTGGTGGAGATGGAAAGTATTCGGTGGAGACGGAGAGTATTCGGGGGGACGGAGAGTATACGGGGGGACGGAGAGTATTCGGGATGACGGAGCGTATTCGGGGGGACGGAGAGTATTCGGGGGGGACGGAGAGTATTCGGGGGACGGAGAATATTCGGGGGGGACGAACAGTATTTGGGGGGATGGACAATATTCGGGGGGACGGAGAGTATTCGGGGGGATGGAGAGTATTCGGGGGGACGGCGAGTATTCTGGGGGATGGAGAGTGTTCGGAGTGATGGAGAGCATTCGGGGGAGTGGAGAGCATTCGGGGGGATGGAGAGTATTCGGGAGGGGTGGAGAGTATTTGGGGGGGATAGAGAGTATTCGGGGGGGACGGAGAGTATTCGGGGGGATGGAGAGCATTCGGGGGGACGGAGAGTACTCAGGGGGATGGATAATATTCGGGGGATGGAGAGTATTCGGGGGGGATGGAGAGTATTCGGGGGGACAGAGAGTATTCGGGGGGACGGAGAGTATTCTGGGGGATGGAGAGTATTCGGTGGGATGGAGAGCATTCGGGGTGATGGAGGGCATTCGGGGGGTTGGAGAGTATTCGGGGGGGGTGAAGAGTATTTGGGGGGGATGGAGAGTATTCGGGGGGGACAGAGAGTATTCGGGGGGACGGAGAGTATTCGGGGGGCGAGAGTATTCGGGGGGATGGAGAGCATTCGGGGGGACGCAGAGTATTCGGGGGGGTGGATAATATTCGGGGGATGGAGAGTATTTGGGGGCTGGAGTGTATTCGGGGGGGATGGAGAGTATTCGGGGGACAGAGAGTATTCGGGGGGACGGAGAGTATTCGGGGGATGGAGAGTATTCGGGGGCAAGGAGGGTATTCAGGGGGAAGGAGAGTATTCGGGGGGACGGAGAGTATTCGGGGGGACGGAGAGTATTCGGGGGGACGGAGAGTATTCGGGGGGGGACGGAGGGTATTCAGGGGGACGGAGAGTATTCGGGGGGACGGAGAGTATTTGGTGGGGGGCGGACAGTATTCGGTGGAGACGGAAAGTATTCGGTGGAGACGGAGAGTATTCGGGGGGACGGAGAGTATTCGGGGGGACGGAGAGTATTCGGTGGGGACGGAGAGTATTCGGGGGGGACAGAGAGTATTCGGGGGGGACGGAGAGTATTCGGGGGACGGAGAATATTCGGGGGGGGACGGACAGTATTTGGGGGGATGGAGAGTATTCGGGGGGATGGAGAGTATTCGGGAGGATGGAGAGTATTCGGGCGGATGGAGAGTATTTGGGGAGATGGAGAGCATTCGGGGGGACGGAGAGTATTCGGGGGAGGACGGAGAGTATTCGGGGGGGCAGGGTGATTTTTAGTGGAGACGGAGAGTATTCTGGAGGGACAGAGAGTATTCGCGGGGGATGGAGAGTCTTCAGGGGGTATGGAGAGTATTCAGGCGGGACGGAGAGTATTCGGGGAGTACAGAGACTATTCGGGGTGTACGGAGAGTATTCGGGGGGGGGAAAGGAGAGTATTCGGGGGGGCTGGAGATATTCGGGGGTACGGAGAGTATTCAGGGGGATGGAGAGCATTCAGGGGAACGGAAAGTATTCGGGGGGGATGGAGAGTATTCGAGGGGGACGGAGAGTATTCAGGGGGATGGAGTGCATTCGGGGGGACGGAAAGTATTCAGGGGGAACGGAGAGGATTCGGGGGGATGTCGAGTACTCGGTGGGGAAGGAGAGTATTTGGGGGGACGGAGAGCATTCGGGGGGTCGGAGAGTATGAGGGGGGACGGAGAGTATCCGGGAGGGACGGAGAGTTTTTGGGGGGACGGGGAGTATTAGGGGGGCTCTGAGAGTATTCGGGGGGTCAGAGAGTATTTGGGGGGTCGGAGAGTATTCGGGGGGCATGGATAATATTCGGGGGGATGGAGAGTATTCGGGGGACGGAGAGTATTCTGGGGGATGGAGAGTATTCAGAGGGATGGAGAGCATTCGGGGGGATGGAGAGCATTCGGGGGGATGGAGAGCATTCGGGGGTGTGGAGAGTATTTGGGGGGGATGGAGAGTATTCGGGGGGGATGGAGAGTATTCGGGGGGACAGAGAGTATTCGGGAGGGACGGAGAGTATTTGGGGGGTCGGAGAGTATTCGGGGGGATGGAGAGTATTTGGGGAGATGGAGAGCATTCGCGGGGACGGATAGTATTCGGGGGAGGACGGAGAGTATTCGGGGGGGCAGGGAGAGTATTCAGGGAGACGGAGAGTATTCTGGAGGGATGGAGAGTATTCGGGGGGGACGGAGAGTATTCGGGCGGGAAAGGAGAGTATTCGGGGGGACGGAGAGCATTCGGGGGGATGGAGAGTATTCGGGGGGGGACGGAGAGTATTCAGGGGAACAGAGAGTATTCGGGGGGACGGAGAGTATTCGGTGGGGGGCGGACAGTATTCGGTGGAGACGGAGAGTATTCGGGGGGACGGAGACTATTCGGGGGGACGGAGAGTATTCGGGGGGACGGAGAGTATTCGGGATGACGGAGAGTATTCGGTGGGGACGGAGAGTATTCGGGGGGGACGGAGAGTATTCGGGGGGGGGGACGGAGAGTATTCGGGTGGGCTGAGAGTATTCGGTTGGGCGGAGAGTATTCGGGGGGCGGACAGTATTCGGTGTAGACGGAAAGTATTCGGTGGAGACGGGGAGTATTCGGGGGGACAGAGAGTATTCGAGGGGACGGAGAGTATTCGGGATGACTGAGAGTATTTGGGGGGGCGGAGAGTATTCGGTGGGGACGGAGAGTATTCGGGGGGGACGGAGAGTATTCGGGGGGGACCGAGAGTATTCGGGGGACGGAGAATATTCGGGGGGGACGGACAGTATTTGGGGGGACGGAGAATATTCGGGGGGACGGAGAGTATTCGGGGGGATGTAGAGTATTCGGGGGGATGGAGAGTATTCGGGGGGATGGAGAGTACTCGGGGGGATGGATAATATTCGGGGGATGGAGAGTATTTGGGGGCTGGAGTGTATTCGGTGGGGGACGGACAGTATTTGGGGGGACGGAGAATATTCAGGGGGACGGAGAGTATTCGGGGGGATGGAGAGTATTCGGGGGGATGGAGAGTATTCGGGGGGATGGGGAGTATTTGGGGAGATGGAGAGCATTCGGGGGGACGGATAGTATTCGGGGGAGGACGGAGAGTATTCGGGGGGGCAGGGAGAGTATTCGGGGAGACGGAGAGTATTCTGGAGGGACGGAGAGTATTCAGGGGGGGCGGAGAGTATTCGGGGGGCAGGGAGAGTATTCGGGGTGTACGGAGAGTATTCGGGGGGAGGAGAGTATTCGGGGGGACGGAGAGTATTCTGAGGGATGGAGAGTATTCGGTGGGATGGAGAGCATTCGGGGGGATGGAGAGCATTCGGGGGGTTGGAGAGTATTCGGGGGGGTGAAGTGTATTTTGGGGGGATGGAGAGTATTCGGGGGGGGCCGGAGAGTATTCGGGGGGACGGAGAGTATTCGGGGGGCAAGAGTATTCGGGGGGATGGAGAGCATTCGGGGGGACGCAGAGTATTCGGGGGGTGGATAATATTCGGGGGATGGAGAGTATTTGGGGGCTGGAGTGTATTCGGGGGGGATGGAGAGTATTCGGGGGACAGAGAGTATTCGGGGGGACGGAGAGTATTCGGGGGATGGAAAGTATTCGGGGGCAAGGAGAGTATTCAGGGGGAAGGAGAGTATTCGGGGGGACGGTGAGTATTCAGGGGGACGGAGAGTATTCGGAGGGGGGACGGAGAGTATTAGGGGGGACGGAGAGTATTAGGGGGGACGGAGAGTATTCGGGGGGACGGAGAGTATTCGGGGGGACAGAGAGTATTCGGGGGGGGACGGAGAGTATTCAGGGGGACGGAGAGTATTCGGGATGATGGAGACTATTCGGGGGGGGCGGAGAGTATTCGGTGGGGACGGAGAGTATTCGGGGGGGACGGAGAGTATTCGGGGGGGACGGAGAGTATTCGGGGGACGGAGAATATTCGGGGGTGGACGGATAGTATTTGGGGGGACGGAGAATATTGGGGGGGACGGAGAGTATTCGGGGGGATGGAGAGTATTCGGGAGGATGGAGAGTATTCGGGCGGATGGAGAGTATTTGGGGAGTTGGAGAGCATTCGGGGGGACGGAGAGTATTCGTGGGGGATGGAGAGTCTTCAGGGGGTATGGAGAGTATTCAGGCGGGACGGAGAGTATTCGGGGAGTACAGAGAGTATTCGGGGTGTACGGAGAGTATTCAGGGGGATGGAGAGCATTCAGGGGGACGGAAAGTATTCGGGGGGGATGGAGAGTATTCGGGGGGGACGGAGAGTATTCAGGGGGATGGAGTGCATTCGGGGGGACGGAAATTATTCAGGGGGAACGGAGAGGATTCGGGGGGATGTCGAGTACTCGGTGGGGAAGGAGAGTATTTGGGGGGACGGAGAGCATTCGGGGGGTCGGAGAGTATGAGGGGGGACGGAGAGTATCCGGGAGGGACGGAGAGTATTTGGGGGGTCGGAGAGTATTCGGGGGGCATGGATAATATTCGGGGGGATGGAGAGTATTCGGGGGACGGAGAGTATTCTGGGGATGGAGAGTATTCAGAGGGATGGAGAGCATTCGGGGGGATGGAGAGCATTTGGGGGGATGGAGAGTATTCAGGGGTGTGGAGAGTATTTGGGGGGGATGGAGAGTATTCGGGGGGGACGGAGAGTATTCGGGGGGACAGAGAGTATTCGGGAGGGACGGAGAGTATTTGGGGGGTCGGAGAGTATTTGGGGGGCATGGATAATATTCGGGTTGATGGAGAGTATTCGGGGGGGGACGAGTATTCTGGGGGATGGAGAGTATTCGGAGTGATGGAGAGCATTCGGGGGAGTGGAGAACATTCAGGGGGATGGAGAGTATTCGGGAGGGGTGGAGAGTATTTGGGGGGGATGGAGAGTATTCGGGGGGGACGGAGAGTATTCGGGGGGATGGAGAGCATTCGGGGGGACGGAGAGTACTCGGGGAGATGGATAATATTCGGGGGATGGAGAGTATTTGGGGGCTGGAGTGTATTCGGTGGGGGACGGACAGTATTTGGGGGGACGGAGAATATTCGGGGGGACGGAGAGTATTCGGGGGGATGGAGAGTATTCGGGGGGACGGAGAGTATTCGGGTGGCAGGGAGAGTATTCGGGGTGTACGGAGAGTATTCAGGCGGGAAAAGAGAGTATTCGGGGGGACGGAGAGTATTCGGGGGGATGGAGAGTATTCGGGGGGGGGACGGAGAGTATTCAGGGGAACAGAGAGTATTCGGGGGGACGGAGAGTATTCGGTGGGGGGCGGACAGTATTCGGTGGAGACGGAAAGTATTCGGTGGAGACGGAGAGTATTCGGGGGGACGGAGAGTATTCGGGATGACGGAGAGTATTCGGGGGCCGGAGAGTATTCGGTGGGGACGGAGAGTATTCGGGGGGTACGGAGAGTATTCGGGGTGTACGGAGAGTATTCGGGGGGGGGGGAAAGGAGAGTATTCGGGGGGGATGGAGATATTCGGGGGTACGGAGAGTATTCAGGGGGATGGAGAGCATTCAGGGGGACGGAATGTATTCGGGGGAGATGGAGAGCATTCGGGGGGACGGAGAGTATTCGGGGGGGACAGAGAGTATTCGGGGGGGCAGGGAGAGTATTCGGGGAGACGGAGAGTATTGTGGAGTGACGGAGAGTATTCGCGGGGGATGGAGAGTCTTCGGGGGGGTATGGAGAGTATTCAGGCGGGACGGAGAGTATTCGGGGAGTACGGAGAGTATTCGGGGTGTACGGAGAGTATTCGGGGGGGTGGAAAGGAGAGTATTCGGGGGGGGATGGAGATATTCGGGGGTACGGAGAGTATTCAGGGGGATGGAGAGCATTCAGGGGGACGGAAAGTATTCAGGGGGGATGGAGAGTATTCGGGGGGACGGAGAGTATTCAGGGGGATGGAGTGCATTCGGGGGGACGGAAAGTATTCAGGGGATACGGAGAGGATTCGGGGGGATGTAGAGTACTCGGTGGGGAAGGAGAGTATTTGGGGGGACGGAGAGCATTCGGGGGGTCGGAGAGTATTCGGGGGGACGGAGAGTATTCGGGGGGGGACAGAGAGTATTCAGGGGGACGGAGAGTATTCGGGGGGACGGAGAGTATTCGGTGGGGGGCGGACAGTATTCGGTGGAGACGGAAAGTATTCGGTGGAGACGGAGAGTATTCGGGGGGACGGAGAGTATTCGGGGGGACGGAGAGTATTCGGGATGATGGAGACTATTCGGGGGGGGCGGAGAGTATTCGGTGGGGACGGAGAGTATTCGGGGGGGACGGAGAGTATTCGGGGGGGACGGAGAGTATTCGGGGGACGGAGAATATTCGGGGGTGGACGGATAGTATTTGGGGGGACGGAGAATATTGGGGGGGGACGGAGAGTATTCGGGGGGATGGAGAGTATTCGGGAGGATGGAGAGTATTCGGGCGGATGGAGAGTATTTGGGGAGATGGAGAGCTTTCGGGGGGACGGAGAGTATTCGTGGGGGATGGAGAGTCTTCAGGGGGTATGGAGAGTATTCAGGCGGGACGGAGAGTATTCGGGGAGTACAGAGAGTATTCGGGGTGTACGGAGAGTATTCAGGGGGATGGAGAGCATTCAGGGGGACGGAAAGTATTCGGGGGGGATGGAGAGTATTCGGGGGGGACGGAGAGTTTTCAGGGGGATGGAGTGCATTCGGGGGGACGGAAAGTATTCAGGGGGAACGGAGAGGATTCGGGGGGATGTCGAGTACTCGGTGGGGAAGGAGAGTATTTGGGGGGACGGAGAGCATTCGGGGGGTCGGAGAGTATGAGGGGGGACGGAGAGTATCCGGGAGGGACGGAGAGTTTTTGGGGGGACGGGGAGTATTAGGGGGGCTCTGAGAGTATTCGGGGGGTCGGAGAGTATTTGGGGGGTCGGAGAGTATTCGGGGGGCATGGATAATATTCGGGGGGATGGAGAGTATTCGGGGGACGGAGAGTATTCTGGGGATGGAGAGTATTCAGAGTGATGGAGAGCATTCGGGGGGATGGAGAGCATTCGGGGGGATGGAGAGTATTCAGGGGTGTGGAGAGTATTTGGGGGGGATGGAGAGTATTCGGGGGGGACGGAGAGTATTCGGGGGGACAGAGAGTATTCGGGAGGGACGGAGTGTATTTGGGGGGCCGGAAAGTATTCGAGGGGCATGGATAATATTCGGGTTGATGGAGAGTATTCGGGGGGGGGACGAGTATTCTGGGGGATGGAGAGTATTCGGAGTGATGGAGAGCATTCGGGGGAGTGGAGAACATTCAGGGGGATGGAGAGTATTCGGGAGGGGTCGAGAGTATTTGGGGGGGATGGAGAGTATTCGGGGGGGACGGAGAGTATTCGGGGGGATGGAGAGCATTCGGGGGGACGGAGAGTACTCGGGGGGATGGATAATATTCGGGGGATGGAGAGTATTTGGGGGCTGGAGTGTATTCGGTGGGGGACGGACAGTATTTGGGGGGACGGAGAATATTCGGGGGGACGGAGAGTATTCGGGGGGATGGAGAGTATTTGGGGGGATGGAGAGTATTTGGGGAGATGGAGAGCATTCGGGGGGACGGATAGTATTCGGGGGAGGACGGAGAGTATTCGGGGGGGCAGGGAGAGTATTCGGGGAGACGGAGAGTATTCTGGAGGGACGGAGAGTATTCGGGGGGGACGGAGAGTATTCGGGTGGCAGGGAGAGTATTCGGGGTGTACGGAGAGTATTCGGGCGGGAAAGGAGAGTATTCGGGGGGACGGAGAGTATTCGGGGGGATGGAGAGTATTCGGGGGGGGGACGGAGAGTATTCAGGGGAACAGAGAGTATTCGGGGGGACGGAGAGTATTCGGTGGGGGGCGGACAGTATTCGGTGGAGACGGAAAGTATTCGGTGGAGACGGAGAGTATTCGGGGGGACGGAGAGTATTCGGGGGGACGGAGAGTATTCGGGATGACGGAGAGTATTCGGGGGGGCGGAGAGTATTCGGTGGGGACGGAGAGTATTCGGGGGGTACGGAGAGTATTCGGGGTGTACGGAGAGTATTCGGGGGGGGGGGAAAGGAGAGTATTCGGGGGGGATGGAGATATTCGGGGGTACGGAGAGTATTCAGGGGGATGGAGAGCATTCAGGGGGACGGAAAGTATTCGGGGGAGATGGAGAGCATTCGGGGGGACGGAGAGTATTCGGTGGGGGGCGGACAGTATTCGGTGGAGACGGAAAATATTCGGTGGAGACGGAGAGTATTCGGGGGGATGGAGAGTATTCGGGGGGACGGAGAGTATTCGGGATGACGGAGAGTATTCGGGGGGGCGGAGAGTATTCGGTGGGGACGGAGAGTATTCGGGGGGTACGGAGAGTATTCGGGGTGTACGGAGAGTATTCGGGGGGGGGGGAAAGGAGTGTATTCGGGGGGGATGGAGATATTCGGGGGTACGGAGAGTATTCAGGGGGATGGAGAGCATTCAGGGGGACGGAAAGTATTCGGGGGAGATGGAGAGCATTCGGGGGGACGGAGAGTATTCGGGGGGGACGGAGAGTATTCGGGGGGGCAGGGAGAGTATTCGGGGAGACGGAGAGTATTGTGGAGTGACGGAGAGTATTCGCGGGGGATGGAGAGTCTTCGGGGGGTATGGAGAGTATTCAGGCGGGACGGAGAGTATTCGGGGAGTACGGAGAATATTCGGGGTGTACGGAGAGTATTCGGGGGGGTGGAAAGGAGAGTATTCGGGGGGGACGGAGATATTCGGGGGTACGGAGAGTATTCAGGGGGATGGAGAGCATTCAGGGGGACGGAAAGTATTCAGGGGGGATGGAGAGTATTCGGGGGGACGGAGAGTATTCAGGGGGATGGAGTGCATTCGGGGGGACGGAAAGTATTCAGGGGAAACGGAGAGGATTCGGGGGGATGTAGAGTACTCGGTGGGGAAGGAGAGTATTTGGGGGGACGGAGAGCATTCGGGGGGTCGGAGAGTATTCGGGGGGCCGGAGAGTATCCGGGAGGGACGGAGAGTTTTCGGGGGGACGGGGAGTATCAGGGAGGCTCTGAGAGTATTCGGGGGGTCGGAGAGTATTTGGGTGGTCGGAGAGTATTCGGGGGGCATGGATAATATTCGGGGTGATGGAGAGTATTCGGGGGGACGGCGAGTATTCTGGGGGACGGAGAATATTCGGGGGTGGACGGATAGTATTTGGGGGGAAGGAGAATATTGGGGGGGGACGGAGAGTATTCGGGGGGATGGAGAGTATTCGGGAGGATGGAGAGTATTCGGGCGGATGGAGAGTATTTGGGGAGATGGAGAGCATTCGGGGGGACGGAGAGTATTCGTGGGGGATGGAGAGTCTTCAGGGGGTATGGAGAGTATTCAGGCGGGACGGAGAGTATTCGGGGAGTACAGAGAGTATTCGGGGTGTACGGAGAGTATTCAGGGGGATGGAGAGCATTCAGGGGGACGGAAAGTATTCAGGGGGGATGGAGAGTATTCGGGGGGACGGAGAGTATTCAGGGGGATGGAGTGCATTCGGGGGGACGGAAAGTATTCAGGGGAAACGGAGAGGATTCGGGGGGATGTAGAGTACTCGGTGGGGAAGGAGAGTATTTGGGGGGACGGAGAGCATTCGGGGGGTCGGAGAGTATTCGGGGGGCCGGAGAGTATCCGGGAGGGACGGAGAGTTTTCGGGGGGACGGGGAGTATCAGGGAGGCTCTGAGAGTATTCGGGGGGTCGGAGAGTATTTGGGTGGTCGGAGAGTATTCGGGGGGCATGGATAATATTCGGGGTGATGGAGAGTATTCGGGGGGACGGCGAGTATTCTGGGGGACGGAGAATATTCGGGGGTGGACGGATAGTATTTGGGGGGAAGGAGAATATTGGGGGGGGACGGAGAGTATTCGGGGGGATGGAGAGTATTCGGGAGGATGGAGAGTATTCGGGCGGATGGAGAGTATTTGGGGAGATGGAGAGCATTCGGGGGGACGGAGAGTATTCGTGGGGGATGGAGAGTCTTCAGGGGGTATGGAGAGTATTCAGGCGGGACGGAGAGTATTCGGGGAGTACAGAGAGTATTCGGGGTGTACGGAGAGTATTCAGGGGGATGGAGAGCATTCAGGGGGACGGAAAGTATTCGGGGGGGATGGAGAGTATTCGGGGGGGACGGAGAGTTTTCAGGGGGATGGAGTGCATTCGGGGGGACGGAAAGTATTCAGGGGGAACGGAGAGGATTCGGGGGGATGTCGAGTACTCGGTGGGGAAGGAGAGTATTTGGGGGGACGGAGAGCATTCGGGGGGTCGGAGAGTATGAGGGGGGACGGAGAGTATCCGGGAGGGACGGAGAGTTTTTGGGGGGACGGGGAGTATTAGGGGGGCTCTGAGAGTATTCGGGGGGTCGGAGAGTATTTGGGGGGTCGGAGAGTATTCGGGGGGCATGGATAATATTCGGGGGGATGGAGAGTATTCGGGGGACGGAGAGTATTCTGGGGATGGAGAGTATTCAGAGGGATGGAGAGCATTCGGGGGGATGGAGAGCATTCGGGGGGATGGAGAGTATTCAGGGGTGTGGAGAGTATTTGGGGGGGATGGAGAGTATTCGGGGGGGACGGAGAGTATTCGGGGGGACAGAGAGTATTCGGGAGGGACGGAGTGTATTTGGGGGGCCGGAAAGTATTCGGGGGGCATGGATAATATTCGGGTTGATGGAGAGTATTCGGGGGGGGGACGAGTATTCTGGGGGATGGAGAGTATTCGGAGTGATGGAGAGCATTCGGGGGAGTGGAGAACATTCAGGGGGATGGAGAGTATTCGGGAGGGGTGGAGAGTATTTGGGGGGGATGGAGAGTATTCGGGGGGGACGGAGAGTATTCGGGGGGATGGAGAGCATTCGGGGGGACGGAGAGTACTCGGGGGGATGGATAATATTCGGGGGATGGAGAGTATTTGGGGGCTGGAGTGTATTCGGTGGGGGACGGACAGTATTTGGGGGGACGGAGAATATTCGGGGGGACGGAGAGTATTCGGGGGGGTGGAAAGGAGAGTATTCGGGGGGGGACGGAGATATTCGGGGGTACGGAGAGTATTCAGGGGGATGGAGAGCATTCAGGGGGACGGAAAGTATTCAGGGGGGATGGAGAGTATTCGGGGGGACGGAGAGTATTCAGGGGGATGGAGTGCATTCGGGGGGACGGAAAGTATTCAGGGGAAACGGAGAGGATTCGGGGGGATGTAGAGTACTCGGTGGGGAAGGAGAGTATTTGGGGGGACGGAGAGCATTCGGGGGGTCGGAGAGTATTCGGGGGGCCGGAGAGTATCCGGGAGGGACGGAGAGTTTTCGGGGGGACGGGGAGTATCAGGGAGGCTCTGAGAGTATTCGGGGGGTCGGAGAGTATTTGGGTGGTCGGAGAGTATTCGGGGGGCATGGATAATATTCGGGGTGATGGAGAGTATTCGGGGGGACGGCGAGTATTCTGGGGGACGGAGAATATTCGGGGGTGGACGGATAGTATTTGGGGGGAAGGAGAATATTGGGGGGGGACGGAGAGTATTCGGGGGGATGGAGAGTATTCGGGAGGATGGAGAGTATTCGGGCGGATGGAGAGTATTTGGGGAGATGGAGAGCATTCGGGGGGACGGAGAGTATTCGTGGGGGATGGAGAGTCTTCAGGGGGTATGGAGAGTATTCAGGCGGGACGGAGAGTATTCGGGGAGTACGGAGAATATTCGGGGTGTACGGAGAGTATTCGGGGGGGTGGAAAGGAGAGTATTCGGGGGGGGACGGAGATATTCGGGGGTACGGAGAGTATTCAGGGGGATGGAGAGCATTCAGGGGGACGGAAAGTATTCAGGGGGGATGGAGAGTATTCGGGGGGACGGAGAGTATTCAGGGGGATGGAGTGCATTCGGGGGGACGGAAAGTATTCAGGGGAAACGGAGAGGATTCGGGGGGATGTAGAGTACTCGGTGGGGAAGGAGAGTATTTGGGGGGACGGAGAGCATTCGGGGGGTCGGAGAGTATTCGGGGGGCCGGAGAGTATCCGGGAGGGACGGAGAGTTTTCGGGGGGACGGGGAGTATCAGGGAGGCTCTGAGAGTATTCGGGGGGTCGGAGAGTATTTGGGTGGTCGGAGAGTATTCGGGGGGCATGGATAATATTCGGGGTGATGGAGAGTATTCGGGGGGACGGCGAGTATTCTGGGGGACGGAGAATATTCGGGGGTGGACGGATAGTATTTGGGGGGAAGGAGAATATTGGGGGGGGACGGAGAGTATTCGGGGGGATGGAGAGTATTCGGGAGGATGGAGAGTATTCGGGCGGATGGAGAGTATTTGGGGAGATGGAGAGCATTCGGGGGGACGGAGAGTATTCGTGGGGGATGGAGAGTCTTCAGGGGGTATGGAGAGTATTCAGGCGGGACGGAGAGTATTCGGGGAGTACAGAGAGTATTCGGGGTGTACGGAGAGTATTCAGGGGGATGGAGAGCATTCAGGGGGACGGAAAGTATTCAGGGGGGATGGAGAGTATTCGGGGGGACGGAGAGTATTCAGGGGGATGGAGTGCATTCGGGGGGACGGAAAGTATTCAGGGGAAACGGAGAGGATTCGGGGGGATGTAGAGTACTCGGTGGGGAAGGAGAGTATTTGGGGGGACGGAGAGCATTCGGGGGGTCGGAGAGTATTCGGGGGGCCGGAGAGTATCCGGGAGGGACGGAGAGTTTTCGGGGGGACGGGGAGTATCAGGGAGGCTCTGAGAGTATTCGGGGGGTCGGAGAGTATTTGGGTGGTCGGAGAGTATTCGGGGGGCATGGATAATATTCGGGGTGATGGAGAGTATTCGGGGGGACGGCGAGTATTCTGGGGGACGGAGAATATTCGGGGGTGGACGGATAGTATTTGGGGGGAAGGAGAATATTGGGGGGGGACGGAGAGTATTCGGGGGGATGGAGAGTATTCGGGAGGATGGAGAGTATTCGGGCGGATGGAGAGTATTTGGGGAGATGGAGAGCATTCGGGGGGACGGAGAGTATTCGTGGGGGATGGAGAGTCTTCAGGGGGTATGGAGAGTATTCAGGCGGGACGGAGAGTATTCGGGGAGTACAGAGAGTATTCGGGGTGTACGGAGAGTATTCAGGGGGATGGAGAGCATTCAGGGGGACGGAAAGTATTCGGGGGGGATGGAGAGTATTCGGGGGGGACGGAGAGTTTTCAGGGGGATGGAGTGCATTCGGGGGGACGGAAAGTATTCAGGGGGAACGGAGAGGATTCGGGGGGATGTCGAGTACTCGGTGGGGAAGGAGAGTATTTGGGGGGACGGAGAGCATTCGGGGGGTCGGAGAGTATGAGGGGGGACGGAGAGTATCCGGGAGGGACGGAGAGTTTTTGGGGGGACGGGGAGTATTAGGGGGGCTCTGAGAGTATTCGGGGGGTCGGAGAGTATTTGGGGGGTCGGAGAGTATTCGGGGGGCATGGATAATATTCGGGGGGATGGAGAGTATTCGGGGGACGGAGAGTATTCTGGGGATGGAGAGTATTCAGAGGGATGGAGAGCATTCGGGGGGATGGAGAGCATTCGGGGGGATGGAGAGTATTCAGGGGTGTGGAGAGTATTTGGGGGGGATGGAGAGTATTCGGGGGGGACGGAGAGTATTCGGGGGGACAGAGAGTATTCGGGAGGGACGGAGTGTATTTGGGGGGCCGGAAAGTATTCGGGGGGCATGGATAATATTCGGGTTGATGGAGAGTATTCGGGGGGGGGACGAGTATTCTGGGGGATGGAGAGTATTCGGAGTGATGGAGAGCATTCGGGGGAGTGGAGAACATTCAGGGGGATGGAGAGTATTCGGGAGGGGTGGAGAGTATTTGGGGGGGATGGAGAGTATTCGGGGGGGACGGAGAGTATTCGGGGGGATGGAGAGCATTCGGGGGGACGGAGAGTACTCGGGGGGATGGATAATATTCGGGGGATGGAGAGTATTTGGGGGCTGGAGTGTATTCGGTGGGGGACGGACAGTATTTGGGGGGACGGAGAATATTCGGGGGGACGGAGAGTATTCGGGGGGATGGAGAGTATTCGGGGGGATGGAGAGTATTTGGGGAGATGGAGAGCATTCGGGGGGACGGATAGTATTCGGGGGAGGACGGAGAGTATTCGGGGGGGCAGGGAGAGTATTCGGGGAGACGGAGAGTATTCTGGAGGGACGGAGAGTATTCGGGGGGGACGGAGAGTATTCGGGTGGCAGGGAGAGTATTCGGGGTGTACGGAGAGTATTCGGGCGGGAAAGGAGAGTATTCGGGGGGACGGAGAGTATTCGGGGGGATGGAGAGTATTCGGGGGGGGGACGGTGAGTATTCAGGGGAACAGAGAGTATTCGGGGGGACGGAGAGTATTCGGTGGGGGGCGGACAGTATTCGGTGGAGACGGAAAGTATTCGGTGGAGACGGAGAGTATTCGGGGGGACGGAGAGTATTCGGGGGGACGGAGAGTATTCGGGATGACGGAGAGTATTCGGGGGGGCGGAGAGTATTCGGTGGGGACGGAGAGTATTCGGGGGGTACGGAGAGTATTCGGGGTGTACGGAGAGTATTCGGGGGGGGGGGAAAGGAGAGTATTCGGGGGGGATGGAGATATTCGGGGGTACGGAGAGTATTCAGGGGGATGGAGAGCATTCAGGGGGACGGAAAGTATTCGGGGGAGATGGAGAGCATTCGGGGGGACGGAGAGTATTCGGTGGGGGGCGGACAGTATTCGGTGGAGACGGAGAGTATTCGGGGGGGACGGAGAGTATTCGGGGGACGGAGAATATTCGGGGGGGGACGGACAGTATTTGGGGGGACGGAGAATATTCGGGGGGGCGGAGAGTATTCGGTGGGGACGGAGAGTATTCGGGGGGTACGGAGAGTATTCGGGGTGTACGGAGAGTATTCGGGGGGGGGGAAAGGAGTGTATTCGGGGGGGATGGAGATATTCGGGGGTACGGAGAGTATTCAGGGGGATGGAGAGCATTCAGGGGGACGGAAAGTATTCGGGGGAGATGGAGAGCATTCGGGGGGACGGAGAGTATTCGGGGGGGACGGAGAGTATTCGGGGGGGCAGGGAGAGTATTCGGGGAGACGGAGAGTATTGTGGAGTGACGGAGAGTATTCGCGGGGGATGGAGAGTCTTCGGGGGGTATGGAGAGTATTCAGGCGGGACGGAGAGTATTCGGGGAGTACGGAGAATATTCGGGGTGTACGGAGAGTATTCGGGGGGGTGGAAAGGAGAGTATTCGGGGGGGGATGGAGATATTCGGGGGTACGGAGAGTATTCAGGGGGATGGAGAGCATTCAGGGGGACGGAAAGTATTCAGGGGGGATGGAGAGTATTCGGGGGGACGGAGAGTATTCAGGGGGATGGAGTGCATTCGGGGGGACGGAAAGTATTCAGGGGAAACGGAGAGGATTCGGGGGGATGTAGAGTACTCGGTGGGGAAGGAGAGTATTTGGGGGGACGGAGAGCATTCGGGGGGTCGGAGAGTATTCGGGGGGACGGAGAGTATCCGGGAGGGACGGAGAGTTTTCGGGGGGACGGGGAGTATCAGGGAGGCTCTGAGAGTATTCGGGGGGTCGGAGAGTATTTGGGTGGTCGGAGAGTATTCGGGGGGCATGGATAATATTCGGGGTGATGGAGAGTATTCGGGGGGACGGCGAGTATTCTGGGGGATGGAGAGTATTCGGAGTGATGGAGAGCATTCGGGGGAGTGGAGAGCATTCGGGGGGATGGAGAGTATTCGGGAGGGGTGGAGAGTATTTGGGGGGGATGGAGAGTATTCGGGGGGACGGAGAGCATTCGGAGGGACGGAGAGTATTCAGGGGGACGGAGAGTATTCGGGGGGACGGAGAGTATTCGGGGGGACGGAGAGTATTCGGGGGGAGGGCGGAGAGTATTCTGGTGGGCGGAGAGTATTCGGGTGGGCGGAGATTATTCGGGGGGCGGACAGTATTTGGTGGAGACGGAAAGTATTCGGTGGAGACGGAGAGTATTCGGGGGGACGGTGAGTATACGGGGGGACGGAGAGTATTCGGGATGACGGAGCGTATTCGGGGGGACGGAGAGTATTCGGGGGGGACGGAGAGTATTCCGGGGGGACGGAGAGTATTCCGGGGAGACGGAGAGTATTCCGGGGGGACGGAGAGTATTCCGGGGGGACGGAGAGTATTCCGGGGAGACGGAGAGTATTCCGGGGGGACGGAGAGTATTCGGGGGGGACGGAGAGTATTCGGGGGACGGAGAATATTCGGGGGGGACGAACAGTATTTGGGGGGATGGACAATATTCGGGGGGACGGAGAGTATTCGGGGGGATGGAGAGTATTCGGGGTGATGGAGAGTATTCGGGGGGACGGCGAGTATTCTGGGGGATGGAGAGTGTTCGGAGTGATGGAGAGCATTCGGGGGAGTGGAGAGCATTCGGGGGGATGGAGAGTATTCGGGAGGGGTGGAGAGTATTTGGGGGGGATAGAGAGTATTCGGGGGGGACGGAGAGTATTCGGGGGGATGGAGAGCATTCGGGGGGACGGAGAGTACTCAGGGGGATGGATAATATTCGGGGGATGGAGAGTATTCGGGGGGGATGGAGAGTATTCGGGGGGACAGAGAGTATTCGGGGGGACGGAGAGTATTCTGGGGGATGGAGAGTATTCGGTGGGATGGAGAGCATTCGGGGGGATGGAGAGCATTCGGGGGGGACGCAGAGTATTCGGGGGGGGTGAAGAGTATTTGGGGGGGATGGAGAGTATTCGGGGGGGACGGAGAGTATTCGGGGGGACGGAGAGTATTTGGGGGGCGAGAGTATTCGGGGGGATGGAGAGCATTCGGGGGGATGCAGAGTATTCGGGGGGGTGGATAATATTCGGGGGATGGAGATTATTTGGGGGCTGGAGTGTATTCGGGGGGGATGGAGAGTATTCGGGGGACAGAGAGTATTCGGGGGGACGGAGAGTATTCGGGGGATGGAGAGTATTCGGGGGCAAGGAGGGTATTCAGGGGGAAGGAGAGAATTCGGAGGGACGGAGAGTATTCGGGGGGACGGAGAGTATTCGGGGGGACGGAGAGTATTCGGGGGGGGATGGAGGGTATTCAGGGGGCCGGAGAGTATTCGGGGGGACGGAGAGTATTCGGTGGGGGGCGGACAGTATTCGGTGGAGACGGAAAGTATTCGGTGGAGACGGAGAGTATTCGGGGGGACGGAGAGTATTCGGGGGGACGGAGAGTATTCGGGATGACGGAGAGTATTCGGGGGGGCGGAGAGTATTCGGTGGGGACGGAGAGTATTCGGGGGGGACGGAGAGTATTCGGGGGGGACGGAGAGTATTCGGGGGACGGAGAATATTCGGGGGGGGACGGACAGTATTTGGGGGGACGGAGAATATTCGGGGGGACGGAGAGTATTCGGGGGGATGGAGAGTATTCGGGGGGATGGAGAGTATTCGGGAGGATGGAGAGTATTCGGGCGGATGGAGAGTATTTGGGGAGATGGAGAGCATTCGGGGGGACGGAGAGTATTCGGGGGAGGACGGAGAGTATTCGGGGGGGCAGGGTGATTTTTAGTGGAGACGGAGAGTATTCTGGAGGGACGGAGAGTATTTGCGGGGGATGGAGAGTCTTCAGGGGGTATGGAGAGTATTCAGGCGGGACGGAGAGTATTCGGGGAGTACAGAGAGTATTCGGGGTGTACGGAGAGTATTCGGGGGGGGGAAAGGAGAGTATTCGGGGGGGGCTGGAGATATTCGGGGGTACGGAGAGTATTCAGGGGGATGGAGAGCATTCAGGGGAACGGAAAGTATTCGGGGGGGATGGAGAGTATTCGGGGGGACGGAGAGTATTCAGGGGGATGGAGTGCATTCGGGGGGACGGAAAGTATTCAGGGGGAACGGAGAGGATTCGGGGGGATGTCGAGTACTCGGTGGGGAAGGAGAGTATTTGGGGGGACGGAGAGCATTCGGGGGGTCGGAGAGTATGAGGGGGGACGGAGAGTATCCGGGAGGGACGGAGAGTTTTTGGGGGGACGGGGAGTATTAGGGGGGCTCTGAGAGTATTCGGGGGGTCGGAGAGTATTTGGGGGGTCGGAGAGTATTCGGGGGGCATGGATAATATTCGGGGGGATGGAGAGTATTCGGGGGACGGAGAGTATTCTGGGGGATGGAGAGTATTCAGAGGGATGGAGAGCATTCGGGGGGATGGAGAGCATTCGGGGGGATGGAGAGCATTCGGGGGTGTGGAGAGTATTTGGGGGGGATGGAGAGTATTCGGGGGGGACGGAGAGTATTCGGGGGGACAGAGAATATTTGGGGGGTCGGAGAGTATTCGGGGGGCATGGATAATATTCGGGTTGATGGAGAGTATCCGGGGGGGGGGACGAGTATTCTGGGGGATGGAGAGTATTCGGAGTGATGGAGAGCATTCGGGGGAGTGGAGAACATTCGGGGGGATGGAGAGTATTCGGGAGGGGTGGAGAGTATTTGGGGGGGATGGAGAGTATTCGGGGGGGACGGAGAGTATTCGGGGGGATGGAGAGCATTCGGGGGGACGGAGAGTACTCGGGGGGATGGATAATATTCGGGGGATGGAGAGTATTTGGGGGCTGGAGTGTATTCGGTGGGGGACGGACAGTATTTGGGGGGACGGAGAATATTCGGGGGGACGGAGAGTATTCGGGGGGATGGAGAGTATTCGGGGTGTACGGAGAGTATTCGGGCGGGAAAGGAGAGTATTCGGGGGGACGGAGAGTACTCAGGGGGATGGAGAGCATTCGGGGGGGGACGGAGAGTATTCAAGGGAACAGAGAGTATTCGGGGGGACGGAGAGTATTCGGTGGGGGGCGGACAGTATTCGGTGGAGACGGAGAGTATTCGGGGGGACGGAGAGTATTCGGGGGGACGGAGAGTATTCGGGGGGACGGAGAGTATTCGGGATGACGGAGAGTATTCGGTGGGGACGGAGAGTATTCGGGGGGGACGGAGAGTATTCGGAGAGGGACGGAGAGTATTCGGGTGGGCTGAGAGTATTCGGGTGGGCGGAGAGTATTCGGGGGGCGGACAGTATTCAGTGTAGACGGAAAGTATTCGGTGGAGACGGGGAGTATTCGGGGGGACAGAGAGTATTCGAGGGGACGGAGAGTATTCAGGATGACTGAGAGTATTCGGGGGGGCGGAGAGTATTCGGTGGGGACGGAGAGTATTCGGGGGGGACGGAGAGTATTCGGGGGGGACCGAGAATATTCGGGGGACGGAGAATATTCGGGGGGGACGGACAGTATTTGGGGGGACGGAGAATATTCGGGGGGACGGAGAGTATTCGGGGGGATGTAGAGTATTCGCGGGGATGGAGAGTATTCGGGGGGATGGAGAGTATTCGGGGGGATGGAGAGTATTCGGGGGGGACGGAGAGTATTCGGGGAGATGGAGAGCATTCGGGGGACGGAGAGTATTCGGGGGTGTGGAGAGTATTTGGGGGGGATGGAGAGTATTCGGGGGGGACAGAGAGTATTCGGGGGGACAGAGAGTATTCGGGAGGGACGGATAGTATTTGGGGGGTCGGAGAGTATTCGGGGGGCATGGATAATATTCGGGGTGATGGAGAGTATTCGGGGGGGGACGAGTATTCTGGGGGATGGAGAGTATTCGGAGTGATGGAGAGCATTCGGGGGAGTGGAGAACATTCGGGGGGATGGAGAGTATTCGGGAGGGGTGGAGAGTATTTGGGGGGGATGGTGAGTATTGGGGGGGGACGGAGAGTATTCGGGGGGATGGAGAGCATTCGGGGGGAGGGAGAGTACTCGGGGGGATGGATAATATTCGGGGGATGGAGAGTATTTGGGGGCTGGAGTGTATTCGGTGGGGGACGGACAGTATTTGGGGGGACGGAGAATATTCAGGGGGACGGAGAGTATTCGGGGGGATGGAGAGTATTCGGGGGGATGGAGAGTATTCGGGGGGATGGAGAGTATTTGGAGAGATGGAGAGCATTCGGGGGGACGGATTGTATTCGGTGGAGGACGGAGAGTATTCGGGGGGGCAGGGAGAGTATTCGGGGAGACGGAGAGTATTCTGGAGGGACGGAGAGTATTCGGGGGGGACGGAGAGTATTCGGGGGGCAGGGAGAGTATTCGGGGTGTACGGAGAGTATTCGGGGGGACGGAGAGTATTCGGGGGGACGGAGACTATTCGGGATGACGGAGAGTATTCGGGGGGGACGGAGAGTATTCGGGGGGGACGGAGAGTATTCGGGGGACGGAGAATATTCGGGGGGGGACGGACAGTATTTGGGGGGACGGAGAATATTCGGGGGGATGGAGAGTATTCGGGGTGATGGAGAGTATTCGGGGGGATGGAGAGTATTCGGGGGGATGGAGAGTATTTGGGGAGATGGAGAGCATTCGGGGGGACGGAGAGTATTCGGGGGAGGACGGAGAGTATTCGGGGGACAGGGAGAGTATTCGGGGAGACGGAGAGTATTCTGGAGGGACGGAGAGTATTCGCGGGGGATGGAGAGTCTTCGGGGGGAATGGAGAGTATTCAGGCGGGACGGAGAGTATTCGCGGGGGATGGAGAGTCTTCAGGGGGATGGAGAGTATTCGGGGGTGTGGAGAGTATTTGGGGGGGATGGAGAGTATTCGGGGGGGACGGAGAGTAATCTGGGGGACAGAGAGTATTCGGGAGGGACAGAGAGTATTCGGGAGGGACGGAGAGTTTTCGGGGGGACGGGGAGTATCAGGGGGGCTCTGAGAGTATTCGGGGTGTCGGAGAGTATTTGGGGGGTCGGAGAGTATTCTGGGGGATGGAGAGTATTCGGGGGATGGAGAGTCTTCAGGGGGTATGGAGAGTATTCAGGCGGGACGGAGAGTATTCGGGGAGTACAGAGAGTATTCGGGGTGTACGGAGAGTATTCGGGGGGGGGGGAAAGGAGAGTATTCGGGGGGGCTGGAGATATTCGGGGGTACGGAGAGTATTCAGGGGGATGGAGAGCATTCAGGGGACGGAAAGTATTCGGGGGGAATGGAGAGTATTCGGGGGGGACGGATAGTATTCGGGGGGGACGGAGTGCATTCGGGGGGACGGAAAGTATTCAGGGGGGACGGAGAGGATTCGGGGGGATTTAGAGTACTCGGTGGGGAAGGAGAGTATTTGGGGGGACGGAGAGCATTCGGGGGGTCGGAGAGTATTAGGGGGGACGGAGAGTATCCGGGAGGGACGGAGAGTTTTCGGGGGGACGGGGAGTATTAGGGGGGCTCTGAGAGTATTCGGGGGGTCGGAGAGTATTTGGGGGGTCGGAGAGTATTCGGGGGGCATGGATAATATTCGGGGGGACGGAGAGTATTCGGGGGATGGAGAGTATTCTGGGGGATGGAGAGTATTCAGAGGGATGGAGAGCATTCGGGGGGATGGAGAGCATTCGGGGGGATGGAGAGTATTCGGGGGGGTGGACAGTATTTGGGGGGGATGGAGAGTATTCGGGGGGGACGGAGAGTAATCTGGGGGACAGAGAGTATTCGGGAGGGACGGAGAGTTTTCGGGGGGACGGGGAGTATCAGGGGGGCTCTGAGAGTATTCGGGGTGTCGGAGAGTATTTGGGGGGTCGGAGAGTATTCGGGGGGCATGGATAATATTCGGGGTGATGGAGAGTATTCGGGGGGA
Organism: Mustelus asterias; assembly: GCF_964213995.1. NCBI lineage: Eukaryota > Metazoa > Chordata > Chondrichthyes > Carcharhiniformes > Triakidae > Mustelus > Mustelus asterias. The sequence continues at coordinate 130,755 of NW_027590947.1, forward strand.
CGGCGAGTATTCTGGGGGATGGAGAGTATTTGGGGGGGATGGAGAGTATTCGGGGGGGACGGAGAGTATTCGGGGGGATGGAGAGCATTCGGGGGGACAGAGAGTATTCGGGGGGACGGAGAGTATTCGGTGGGATGGAGAGCATTCGGGGGGATGGAGAGCATTCGGGGGGTTGGAGAGTATTTGGGGGGTTGGAGAGTATTTGGGGGGGGTGAAGAGTATTTGGGGGGGACGGAGAGTATTCGGGGGGGACGGAGAGTATTCGGGGGGACGGAGAGTATTCGGTGGGCAAGAGTATTCGGGGGGATGGAGAGCATTCGGGGGGGTGGATAATATTCGGGGGATGGAGAGTATTTGGGGGCTGGAGTGTATTCGGGGGGGATGGAGAGTATTCGGGGGACGGAGAGTATTCGGGGGGATGGAGAGTATTCGGGGGATGGAGAGTATTCGGGGGGAAGGAGAGTATTCGGGGGAAGGAGAATATTCGGGGGGGACGGAGAGTATTTGGGGGGATGGAGAGTATTCGGGGGGACGGAGAGTATTCGGGGGGGACGGAGAGTATTCGGGTGGGCGGAGAGTATTCGGGGGGGCGGAGAGTATTCGGTGGAGACGGAATGTATTCGGTGGGGACGGAGAGTATTCGGGGGGACGGAGAGTATTCGGGGGGACGGAGAGTATTGGGGATGACGGGGAGTATTCGGGGGGACAGAGAGTCCTCGGGGGGATGGAGAGTATTCGTGGGGACGGAGAGTATTCGGGGGTGGGATGGAGAGTACTCGGTGGGGACGGAGAGCATTCGGGGGACGGAGAGTATTCGGGGGGGACGGAGAGTATTCGGGGGGACTTATAGTATTCGCGGGGGATGGAGAATATTCGGGGGGACGGAGAGTATTCGGGGGGAGTGACTATTCGGGGGGGGGTGGGGGGGATGGAGAGTATTCGGTGGGGACGGAGAGTATTCGGGTGGACGGAGAGTATTCAGGGCAACGGAGAGTATTCGGGGGGACGGAGAGTATTCGGGGGGACGGAGAGTATTCGGGGGGACGGAGAGTATTTGGGGGGACGGAGAGTATTCGGTGGGACGGAGAGTATTCGGGGGGACGGAGAATATTCGGGGGGGGGGTGGAGAGTATTTCGTGGTCTGGAGTGTATTCGGCGGGACGGAGAGCATTCGCGGGGGATGGAGAGTATTCGGGGGGACGGAGAGTATTCGGGGGGACGGAGAATATTCGGGGCGACAGAGAGTATTCAGGGGAATGGAGAGTATTCGTGGGTACGGAGAGTATTCGGGGAATGGAGAGTATTCGTGGGGGGATGGAGACTATTCGGGGGGGTAGTGAGTATTCGGGGGGGATGGAGAGTATCCGGGGGCACTGCGAGTATTCGGGGGGATGGAGAGTATTCACGGGGGATCGAGAGTATTCGGGGGGGATGGAGAGTATTCGAGGGGATGGAGAGTATTCGGGGGGGATGTATAGTATTCGGGGGGATGGAGAGTATTCGGGGGGGCGGAGAGTATTCGCGGGGATGGAGAGTATTCGGGGGGTGGGAGAGTATTCGGGGGGATGGAGAGTTTTCGGGGGAAGGAGCGTATTCGGGGGGGATGGGGAGTATTCGGGGGGACAGAGAGTATTCAGTGGGACCGAGAGTATTCGGGGGGACGGAGAGTATGCGGGGGGATGGAGAGTATTCGGGGGGACGGAGAGTATTCGGTGCGGACAGAGAGTATTCGGTACAGACAGAGAATATTCGGGGGGTAGGAGAGTATTCGGGGGGACGGAGATTATTCAGCGGGACGGAGATTATTCGGCGGGGGCGGAGAGTATTTGGGTGGACGGAGAGTATTGGGGGGGACGGGGAATATTCAGGGGGACGGAGAGTATTCGGCGGCATGGAGAGCATTCAGGGGGATGGAGAGTATTCGGTGGGGACGGAGAGAATTCGGGGGGATGGAGAGTATTCGGGAGGACGGAGAATATTCGGGGGGGCAGAGATTATTTGGGGGAATGGAGAGTGTTCGGTGGGACGGAGAGTATTCGGGGGAACGGAGAGTATTCGGGGGGGACGGAGAGAATTCGGGGGGATGGAGGGCATTCGGGGGGATGGAGAGTATTCGGGGGGTACGGAGAGTATTCAGGGGGACGGAGAGTATTCGGGGGGACGTAGAGTATTCGGGGGGACGGAGAGTATTCGGGGGACGGACAGTTTTTGGGGGGATGGAGAGTATTTGGGGGGACAGAGAGTATTCGGTGGGGACGGAGAGTATTCGGGGAGATGGAGAGTATTCGGGGAGACGGAGAGTATTCGGGGTGACGGAGAGTATTCGGGGGGACAGAGAGTTTTCGGGGGGACGGAGAGTATTCGGGGGGAGTGACTATTCGGGGGGTGGGGGGGATGGAGAGTATTCGGTGGGGACGGAGAGCATTTGGGTGGACGGAGAGTATTCAGGGCAACGGAGAGTATTCGGGGGGACGGAGAGTATTCGGGGGGACGGAGAGTATTCGGGGGGACGGAGAGTATTTGGGGGGACGGAGAGTATTCGGGGGGACGGAGAGTATTCGGGGGGACGGAGAATATTCGGGGGGGGTGGAGAGTATTTGGTGGTCTGGAGTGTATTCGGCGGGACTGAGAGCATTCGCGGGGGATGGAGAGTATTCGGGGGGACGGAGAGTATTCGGGGGGACGGAGAGTATTCGGGGGGACGGAGAATATTCGGGGGGACAGAGAGTATTCAGGGGAACGGAGAGTATTCGTGGGTACGGAGAGTATTCGGGGAATGGAGAGTATTCGGGGGGGGATGGAGACTATTCGGGGGTGGTAGTGAGTGTTCGGGGGGGATGGAGAGTATCCGGGGGCACTGCGAGTATTCGGGGGGATGGAGAGTATTCATGGGGGATCGAGAGTATTCGGGGGGGATGGAGAGTATTCGGGGGGACGGACAGTATTTGGGGGGACGGAGAGTATTCGGGGGGACGGAGAGTATTCGGGTGGACGGAGAATATTCGGGGGGGGGTGGAGAGTATTTGATGGTCTGGAGTGTATTCGGCGGGACGGAGAGCATTCGCGGGGGATGGAGAGTATTCGGGGGGACGGAGAGTATTCGGGGGAACGGAGATTATTCAGCGGGACGGAGATTATTCGGCGGGGGCGGAGAGTATTCGGGGGGACGGAGAGTATTCGGGGGAACGGAGATTATTCAGCGGGACGGAGATTATTCGACGGGGGCGGAGAGTATTCGGGTGGACGGAGAGTATTGGGGGGGACGGGGAATATTCAGGGGGACGGAGAGTATTCGGCGGCATGGAGAGCATTCAGGGGGATGGAGAGTATTCGGTGGGGACGGAGAGAATTCGGGGGGATGGAGAGTATTCGGGGGGGATGGAGAGTAGGTGGGGGGGACAGAGAGTATTCGGTGGGGACGGAGAGTATTCGGTGGGGATGGAGAGTATTCGGGGGGACGGAGAGTATTCAGGGCGACGGAGAGTATTCGGGGGGACGGAGAATATTCGGGGGGATGGAGAGTATTCGGGGGGACGGAGAATATTCAGGGGGGGCAGAGATTATTTGGGGGGATGGAGAGTGTTCGGTGGGACGGAGAGTATTCGGGGGAACGGAGAGTATTCGGGGGGGACGGAGAGAATTTGGGGGGATGGAGGGCATTCGGGGGATGGAGAGTATTCGGGGGGGACGGAGAGTATTCAGGGGGACGCAGAGTATTCAGGGGGACGGAGAGTATTCAGGGGGACGGAGAGTATTCGGGGGGACGGAGAGTATTCGGGGGGACGGACAGTTTTTGGGGGGATGGAGAGTATTTGGGGGGACAGAGAGTATTCGGTGGGGACGGAGAGTATTCGGGGAGACAGAGAGTATTCGGGGTGACGGAGAGTATTCGGGGGGACAGAGAGTTTTCGGGGGGACGGAGAGTATTCGGGGGTACGGAGAGTATTCGGGGTGACGGAGAGTATTCGGGGGGACAGAGAGTTTTCGGGGGGACGGAGAGTATTCGGGGGGACGGAGAGTATTCGGGGGGGGGAGGGAGAGTATTCGGGGAGACGGAAAGTATTCGGGAGGGACGGAGAGTATTCGCGGGGGATGGAGAGTATTCGGGGGGTATGGAGAGTATTCGGGAGGGACAGAGAGTATTCGGGGGGGACGGAGACTATTCGGGCGGCAGCGAGAGTATTCGGTTAGACGGAGAGTATTCGGGAGAATGGAGAGTATTCGCGGGGGATGGAGAGTATTCGGGGGGTCGGAGAGTATTCGGGAGGGACGGAGAGTTTTCGGGGGGACGGGGAGTATCAGGGGGGCTCTGAGAGTATTCGGGGTGTCGGAGAGTATTTGGGGGGTCGGAGAGTATTCTGGGGGATGGAGAGTATTCGGGGGATGGAGAGTCTTCAGGGGGTATGGAGAGTATTCAGGCGGGACGGAGAGTATTCGGGGAGTACAGAGAGTATTCGGGGTGTACGGAGAGTATTCGGGGGGGGGGGGAAAGGAGAGTATTCGGGGGGGCTGGAGATATTCGGGGGTACGGAGAGTATTCAGGGGGATGGAGAGCATTCAGGGGACGGAAAGTATTCGGGGGGAATGGAGAGTATTCGGGGGGGACGGATAGTATTCGGGGGGGACGGAGTGCATTCGGGGGGACGGAAAGTATTCAGGGGGGACGGAGAGGATTCGGGGGGATTTAGAGTACTCGGTGGGGAAGGAGAGTATTTGGGGGGACGGAGAGCATTCGGGGGGTCGGAGAGTATTAGGGGGGACGGAGAGTATCCGGGAGGGACGGAGAGTTTTCGGGGGGACGGGGAGTATTAGGGGGGCTCTGAGAGTATTCGGGGGGTCGGAGAGTATTTGGGGGGTCGGAGAGTATTCGGGGGGCATGGATAATATTCGGGGGGACGGAGAGTATTCGGGGGATGGAGAGTATTCTGGGGGATGGAGAGTATTCAGAGGGATGGAGAGCATTCGGGGGGATGGAGAGCATTCGGGGGGATGGAGAGTATTCGGGGGGGTGGACAGTATTTGGGGGGGATGGAGAGTATTCGGGGGGGACGGAGAGTAATCTGGGGGACAGAGAGTATTCGGGAGGGACGGAGAGTTTTCGGGGGGACGGGGAGTATCAGGGGGGCTCTGAGAGTATTCGGGGTGTCGGAGAGTATTTGGGGGGTCGGAGAGTATTCGGGGGGCATGGATAATATTCGGGGTGATGGAGAGTATTCGGGGGGACGGCGAGTATTCTGGGGGATGGAGAGTATTTGGGGGGGATGGAGAGTATTCGGGGGGGACGGAGAGTATTCGGGGGGATGGAGAGCATTCGGGGGGACAGAGAGTATTCGGGGGGACGGAGAGTATTCGGTGGGATGGAGAGCATTCGGGGGGATGGAGAGCATTCGGGGGGTTGGAGAGTATTTGGGGGGTTGGAGAGTATTTGGGGGGGGTGAAGAGTATTTGGGGGGGACGGAGAGTATTCGGGTGGGCGGAGAGTATTCGGGGGGGCGGAGAGTATTCGGTGGAGACGGAATGTATTCGGTGGGGACGGAGAGTATTCGGGGGGACGGAGAGTATTCGGGGGGACGGAGAGTATTGGGGATGACGGGGAGTATTCGGGGGGACAGAGAGTCCTCGGGGGGATGGAGAGTATTCGTGGGGACGGAGAGTATTCGGGGGTGGGATGGAGAGTACTCGGTGGGGACGGAGAGCATTCGGGGGACGGAGAGTATTCGGGGGGGACGGAGAGTATTCGGGGGGACTTATAGTATTCGCGGGGGATGGAGAATATTCGGGGGGACGGAGAGTATTCGGGGGGAGTGACTATTCGGGGGGGGGTGGGGGGGATGGAGAGTATTCGGTGGGGACGGAGAGTATTCGGGTGGACGGAGAGTATTCAGGGCAACGGAGAGTATTCGGGGGGACGGAGAGTATTCGGGGGGACGGAGAGTATTCGGGGGGACGGAGAGTATTTGGGGGGACGGAGAGTATTCGGTGGGACGGAGAGTATTCGGGGGGACGGAGAATATTCGGGGGGGGGGGTGGAGAGTATTTCGTGGTCTGGAGTGTATTCGGCGGGACGGAGAGCATTCGCGGGGGATGGAGAGTATTCGGGGGGACGGAGAGTATTCGGGGGGACGGAGAATATTCGGGGCGACAGAGAGTATTCAGGGGAATGGAGAGTATTCGTGGGTACGGAGAGTATTCGGGGAATGGAGAGTATTCGTGGGGGGATGGAGACTATTCGGGGGGGTAGTGAGTATTCGGGGGGGATGGAGAGTATCCGGGGGCACTGCGAGTATTCGGGGGGATGGAGAGTATTCACGGGGGATCGAGAGTATTCGGGGGGGATGGAGAGTATTCGAGGGGATGGAGAGTATTCGGGGGGGATGTATAGTATTCGGGGGGATGGAGAGTATTCGGGGGGGCGGAGAGTATTCGCGGGGATGGAGAGTATTCGGGGGGTGGGAGAGTATTCGGGGGGATGGAGAGTTTTCGGGGGAAGGAGCGTATTCGGGGGGATGGAGACTATTCTGGGGGATGGAGAATATTCGGGAGGATGGAGAGTACTCGGGGGTACGGAGAGTATTCGGGGGGGATGGGGAGTATTCGGGGGGACAGAGAGTATTCAGTGGGACCGAGAGTATTCGGGGGGACGGAGAGTATGCGGGGGGATGGAGAGTATTCGGGGGGACGGAGAGTATTCGGTGCGGACAGAGAGTATTCGGTACAGACAGAGAATATTCGGGGGGTAGGAGAGTATTCGGGGGGACGGAGATTATTCAGCGGGACGGAGATTATTCGGCGGGGGCGGAGAGTATTTGGGTGGACGGAGAGTATTGGGGGGGACGGGGAATATTCAGGGGGACGGAGAGTATTCGGCGGCATGGAGAGCATTCAGGGGGATGGAGAGTATTCGGTGGGGACGGAGAGAATTCGGGGGGATGGAGAGTATTCGGGAGGACGGAGAATATTCGGGGGGGCAGAGATTATTTGGGGGAATGGAGAGTGTTCGGTGGGACGGAGAGTATTCGGGGGAACGGAGAGTATTCGGGGGGGACGGAGAGAATTCGGGGGGATGGAGGGCATTCGGGGGGATGGAGAGTATTCGGGGGGTACGGAGAGTATTCAGGGGGACGGAGAGTATTCGGGGGGACGTAGAGTATTCGGGGGGACGGAGAGTATTCGGGGGACGGACAGTTTTTGGGGGGATGGAGAGTATTTGGGGGGACAGAGAGTATTCGGTGGGGACGGAGAGTATTCGGGGAGATGGAGAGTATTCGGGGAGACGGAGAGTATTCGGGGTGACGGAGAGTATTCGGGGGGACAGAGAGTTTTCGGGGGGACGGAGAGTATTCGGGGGGAGTGACTATTCGGGGGGTGGGGGGGATGGAGAGTATTCGGTGGGGACGGAGAGCATTTGGGTGGACGGAGAGTATTCAGGGCAACGGAGAGTATTCGGGGGGACGGAGAGTATTCGGGGGGACGGAGAGTATTCGGGGGGACGGAGAGTATTTGGGGGGACGGAGAGTATTCGGGGGGACGGAGAGTATTCGGGGGGACGGAGAATATTCGGGGGGGGTGGAGAGTATTTGGTGGTCTGGAGTGTATTCGGCGGGACTGAGAGCATTCGCGGGGGATGGAGAGTATTCGGGGGGACGGAGAGTATTCGGGGGGACGGAGAGTATTCGGGGGGACGGAGAATATTCGGGGGGACAGAGAGTATTCAGGGGAACGGAGAGTATTCGTGGGTACGGAGAGTATTCGGGGAATGGAGAGTATTCGGGGGGGGATGGAGACTATTCGGGGGTGGTAGTGAGTGTTCGGGGGGGATGGAGAGTATCCGGGGGCACTGCGAGTATTCGGGGGGATGGAGAGTATTCATGGGGGATCGAGAGTATTCGGGGGGGATGGAGAGTATTCGGGGGGACGGACAGTATTTGGGGGGACGGAGAGTATTCGGGGGGACGGAGAGTATTCGGGTGGACGGAGAATATTCGGGGGGGGGTGGAGAGTATTTGATGGTCTGGAGTGTATTCGGCGGGACGGAGAGCATTCGCGGGGGATGGAGAGTATTCGGGGGGACGGAGAGTATTCGGGGGAACGGAGATTATTCAGCGGGACGGAGATTATTCGGCGGGGGCGGAGAGTATTCGGGGGGACGGAGAGTATTCGGGGGAACGGAGATTATTCAGCGGGACGGAGATTATTCGACGGGGGCGGAGAGTATTCGGGTGGACGGAGAGTATTGGGGGGGACGGGGAATATTCAGGGGGACGGAGAGTATTCGGCGGCATGGAGAGCATTCAGGGGGATGGAGAGTATTCGGTGGGGACGGAGAGAATTCGGGGGGATGGAGAGTATTCGGGGGGGATGGAGAGTAGGTGGGGGGGACAGAGAGTATTCGGTGGGGACGGAGAGTATTCGGTGGGGATGGAGAGTATTCGGGGGGACGGAGAGTATTCAGGGCGACGGAGAGTATTCGGGGGGACGGAGAATATTCGGGGGGATGGAGAGTATTCGGGGGGACGGAGAATATTCAGGGGGGGCAGAGATTATTTGGGGGGATGGAGAGTGTTCGGTGGGACGGAGAGTATTCGGGGGAACGGAGAGTATTCGGGGGGGACGGAGAGAATTTGGGGGGATGGAGGGCATTCGGGGGATGGAGAGTATTCGGGGGGGACGGAGAGTATTCAGGGGGACGCAGAGTATTCAGGGGGACGGAGAGTATTCAGGGGGACGGAGAGTATTCGGGGGGACGGAGAGTATTCGGGGGGACGGACAGTTTTTGGGGGGATGGAGAGTATTTGGGGGGACAGAGAGTATTCGGTGGGGACGGAGAGTATTCGGGGAGACAGAGAGTATTCGGGGTGACGGAGAGTATTCGGGGGGACAGAGAGTTTTCGGGGGGACGGAGAGTATTCGGGGGTACGGAGAGTATTCGGGGTGACGGAGAGTATTCGGGGGGACAGAGAGTTTTCGGGGGGACGGAGAGTATTCGGGGGGACGGAGAGTATTCGGGGGGGAGGGAGAGTATTCGGGGAGACGGAAAGTATTCGGGAGGGACGGAGAGTATTCGCGGGGGATGGAGAGTATTCGGGGGGTATGGAGAGTATTCGGGAGGGACAGAGAGTATTCGGGGGGGACGGAGACTATTCGGGCGGCAGCGAGAGTATTCGGTTAGACGGAGAGTATTCGGGAGAATGGAGAGTATTTCG
>NW_027590948.1:0-139853 GCF_964213995.1 Mustelus asterias
GTCCTGTCTTTGTTCGACTGGAGCAGGACAGAGAGGGAGAGATTCTTAGCAGGAGTGCTGAGGGTGAGCAAAGTACTGATTTATTTCTTTATTTATTTGTTGTATTCCTTGTTTGTTTCGCGGGCTTTTTTCTAGGTTTTAAATTAAGGGAAGTGACGTCAGCTGAAGGGGATTCTGGGAGATTGAGTTCTTCGTCGAAAAGTCAGGTCCCTGGGGTGTTCGGCCTCTTTGTGAGTGGGACAGAGACAGGGGTCCGGCGAATCGGACGGAGACTGGTGGCCGGCGAGTCGGACGGAGACTGGGGGCCGGCGAGTGGGACGGAGACTGGGGGCCGGCGAGTGGGACGGAGACTGGGGGCCGGCGAGTGGGACGGAGACTGGGGGCCGGCGAGTGGGACGGAGACTGGGGGCCGGCGAGGGGGACGGAGACTGGGGGCCGGCGAGTGGGACGGAGACTGGGGGCCGGCGAGTGGGACGGAGACTGGGGGCCGGCGAGTGGGACGGAGACTGGGGGCCGGCGAGTGGGACGGAGACTGGGGGCCGGCGAGTGGGACGGAGACTGGGGGCCGGCGAGTGGGACGGAGACTGGGGGCCGGCGAGTGGGACGGAGACTGGGGGCCGGCGAGTGGGACGGAGACTGGGGGCCGGCGAGTGGGACGGAGACTGGGGGCCGGCGAGTGGGACGGAGACTGGGGGCCGGCGAGTGGGACGGAGACTGGGGGCCGGCGAGTGGGACGGAGACTGGGGGCCGGCGAGTGGGACGGAGACTGGGGGCCGGCGAGTGGGACGGAGACTGGGGGCCGGCGAGTGGGACGGAGACTGGGGGCCGGCGAGTGGGACGGAGACTGGGGGCCGGCGAGTGGGACGGAGACTGGGGGCCGGCGAGTGGGACGGAGACTGGGGGCCGGCGAGTGGGACGGAGACTGGGGGCCGGCGAGTGGGACGGAGACTGGGGGCCGGCGAGTGGGACGGAGACTGGGGGCCGGCGAGTGGGACGGAGACTGGGGGCCGGCGAGTGGGACGGAGACTGGGGGCCGGCGAGTGGGACGGAGACTGGGGGCCGGCGAGTGGGACGGAGACCGGGGGCCGGCGAGTGGGACGGAGACCGGGGGCCGGCGAGTGGGACGGAGACCGGGGGCCGGCGAGTGGGACGGAGACCGGGGGCCGGCGAGTGGGACGGAGACCGGGGGCCGGCGAGTGGGACGGAGACCGGGGGCCGGCGAGTGGGACGGAGACCGGGGGCCGGCGAGTGGGACGGAGACCGGGGGCCGGCGAGTGGGACGGAGACCGGGGGCCGGCGAGTGGAACGGAGACCGGGGGCCGGCGAGTGGGACGGAGACCGGGGGCCGGCGAGTGGGACGGAGACCGGGGGCCGGCGAGTGGGACGGAGACCGGGGGCCGGCGAGTGGGACGGAGACCGGGGGCCGGCGAGTGGGACGGAGACCGGGGGCCGGCGAGTGGGACGGAGACCGGGGGCCGGCGAGTGGGACGGAGACCGGGGGCCGGCGAGTGGGACGGAGACCGGGGGCCGGCGAGTGGGACGGAGACCGGGGGCCGGCGAATGGGACGGAGACCGGGGGCCGGCGAGTGGGACAGAGACTGGGTCCTGTCTTTGTTCGACTGGAGCAGGACAGAGAGGGAGAGATTCTTAGCAGGAGTGCTGAGGGTGAGCAAAGTACTGATTTATTTCTTTATTTATTTGTTGTATTCCTTGTTTGTTTCGCGGGCTTTTTTCTAGGTTTTAAATTAAGGGAAGTGACGTCAGCTGAAGGGGATTCTGGGAGATTGAGTTCTTCATCGAAAAGTCAGGTCCCTGGGGTGTTCGGCCTCTTTGTGAGTGGGACAGAGACAGGGGTCCGGTGAGTGGGACAGAGACAGGGGTCCGGTGCGTGGGACAGAGACAGGGGGCCGGTGAGTGCGACAGAGACAGGGGGCCAGTGAGTGCGATAGAGACAGGGGGCCGGTGAGTGCGACAGAGACAGCGGTCCGGTGAGTGCGACAGAGACAGGGGGCCGGTGCGTGCGACAGAGACAGGGGTCCGGTGAGTGGGACAGAGACTGGGGTCCGGCGAGTCGGACAGAGACTGGGGTCCGGCGAGTCGGACAGAGACTGGGGTCCGGCGAGTCGGACAGAGACTGGGGTCCGGCGGGTCGCACAGAGACTGGGGGCCGGCGAGTCGGACAGAGACTGGGGGCCGGCGAGTCGGACAGAGACTGGGGGCCGGCGAGTCGGACAGAGACTGGGGGCCGGCGAGTGGGACAGAGACTGGGGGCCGACGAGTGGGACAGAGACTGGGGGCCGGCGAGTGGGACAGAGACTGGGGGCCGGCGAGTGGGACAGAGACTGGGGGCCGGCGAGTGGGACAGAGTCTGGGGGCCGGCGAGTCGGACGGAGACAGGGGGCCGGCGAGTCGGACGGAGACAGGGGGCCGGCGAGTCGGACGGAGACAGGGGGCCGGCGAGTCGGACGGAGACAGGGGGCCGGCGAGTCGGACGGAGACAGGGGGCCGGCGAGTCGGACGGAGACAGGGGGCCGGCGAGTCGGACGGAGACAGGGGGCCGGCGAGTCGGACGGAGACAGGGGGCCGGCGAGTCGGACGGAGACAGGGGGCCGGCGAGTCGGACGGAGACAGGGGGCCGGCGAGTCGGACGGAGACAGGGGGCCGGCGAGTCGGACGGAGACAGGGGGCCGGCGAGTCGGACGGAGACAGGGGGCCGGCGAGTCGGACGGAGACAGGGGGCCGGCGAGTCGGACGGAGACAGGGGGCCGGCGAGTCGGACGGAGACAGGGGGCCGGCGAGTGGGACGGAGACAGGGGGCCGGCGAGTCGGGCGGAGACAGGGGGCCGGCGAGTCGGACGGAGACAGGGGGCCGGCGAGTCGGACGGAGACAGGGGGCCGGCGAGTCGGACGGAGACAGGGGGCCGGCGAGTCGGACGGAGACAGGGGGCCGGCGAGTCGGACGGAGACAGGGGGCCGGCGAGTCGGACGGAGACAGGGGGCCGGCGAGTCGGACGGAGACAGGGGGCCGGCGAGTCGGACGGAGACAGGGGGCCGGCGAGTCGGACGGAGACAGGGGGCCGGCGAGTCGGACGGAGACAGGGGGCCGGCGAGTCGGACGGAGACAGGGGGCCGGCGAGTCGGACGGAGACAGGGGGCCGGCGAGTCGGACGGAGACAGGGGGCCGGCGAGTCGGACGGAGACAGGGGGCCGGCGAGTCGGACGGAGACAGGGGGCCGGCGAGTCGGACGGAGACAGGGGGCCGGCGAGTCGGACGGAGACAGGGGGCCGGCGAGTCGGACGGAGACAGGGGGCCGGCGAGTCGGACGGAGACAGGGGGCCGGCGAGTCGGACGGAGACCGGGGGCCGGCGAGTGGGACGGAGACTGGGGGCCGGCGAGTGGGACGGAGTCTGGGGGCCGGCGAGTCGGACGGAGACAGGGGGCCGGCGAGTCGGACGGAGACAGGGGGCCGGCGAGTGGGACGGAGACTGGGGGCCGGCGAGTGGGACGGAGACTGGGGGCCGGCGAGTGGGACGGAGACTGGGGGCCGGCGAGTGGGACGGAGACTGGGGGCCGGCGAGTGGGACGGAGACTGGGGGCCGGCGAGTGGGACGGAGACTGGGGGCCGGCGAGTGGGACGGAGACTGGGGGCCGGCGAGTGGGACGGAGACTGGGGGCCGGCGAGTGGGACGGAGACTGGGGGCCGGCGAGTGAGACGGAGACTGGGGGCCGGCGAGTGGGACGGAGACTGCGGGCCGGCGAGTGGGACGGAGACCGGGGGCCGGCGAGTGGGACGGAGACCGGGGGCCGGCGAGTGGGACGGAGACCGGGGGCCGGCGAGTCGGACGGAGACAGGGGGCCGGCGAGTCGGACGGAGACAGGGGGCCGGCGAGTCGGACGGAGACAGGGGGCCGGCGAGTCGGACGGAGACAGGGGGCCGGCGAGTCGGACGGAGACTGGGGGCCGGCGAGTGGGACGGAGACTGGGGGCCGGCGAGTGGGACGGAGACTGGGGGCCGGCGAGTGGGACGGAGACTGGGGGCCGGCGAGTGGGACGGAGACTGGGGGCCGGCGAGTGGGACGGAGACTGGGGGCCGGCGAGTGGGACGGAGACTGGGGGCCGGCGAGTGGGACGGAGACTGGGGGCCGGCGAGTGGGACGGAGACTGGGGGCCGGCGAGTGGGACGGAGACTGGGGGCCGGCGAGTGGGACGGAGACTGGGGGCCGGCGAGTGGGACGGAGACTGGGGGCCGGCGAGTGAGACGGAGACTGGGGGCCGGCGAGTGGGACGGAGACTGCGGGCCGGCGAGTGGGACGGAGACCGGGGGCCGGCGAGTGGGACGGAGACCGGGGGCCGGCGAGTGGGACGGAGACCGGGGGCCGGCGAGTGGGACGGAGACCGGGGGCCGGCGAGTGGGACGGAGACCGGGGGCCGGCGAGTGGGACGGAGACCGGGGGCCGGCGAGTGGGACGGAGACCGGGGGCCGGCGAGTGGGACGGAGACCGGGGGCCGGCGAGTGGGACGGAGACCGGGGGCCGGCGAGTGGAACGGAGACCGGGGGCCGGCGAGTGGGACGGAGACCGGGGGCCGGCGAGTGGGACGGAGACCGGGGGCCGGCGAGTGGGACGGAGACCGGGGGCCGGCGAGTGGGACGGAGACCGGGGGCCGGCGAGTGGGACGGAGACCGGGGGCCGGCGAGTGGGACGGAGACCGGGGGCCGGCGAGTGGGACGGAGACCGGGGGCCGGCGAGTGGGACGGAGACCGGGGGCCGGCGAGTGGGACGGAGACCGGGGGCCGGCGAATGGGACGGAGACCGGGGGCCGGCGAGTGGGACAGAGACTGGGTCCTGTCTTTGTTCGACTGGAGCAGGACAGAGAGGGAGAGATTCTTAGCAGGAGTGCTGAGGGTGAGCAAAGTACTGATTTATTTCTTTATTTATTTGTTGTATTCCTTGTTTGTTTCGCGGGCTTTTTTCTAGGTTTTAAATTAAGGGAAGTGACGTCAGCTGAAGGGGATTCTGGGAGATTGAGTTCTTCGTCGAAAAGTCAGGTCCCTGGGGTGTTCGGCCTCTTTGTGAGTGGGACAGAGACAGGGGTCCGGTGAGTGGGACAGAGACAGGGGTCCGGTGCGTGGGACAGAGACAGGGGGCCGGTGAGTGCGACAGAGACAGGGGGCCAGTGAGTGCGATAGAGACAGCGGTCCGGTGAGTGCGACAGAGACAGGGGGCCGGTGCGTGCGACAGAGACAGGGGTCCGGTGAGTGGGACAGAGACTGGGGTCCGGCGAGTCGGACAGAGACTGGGGTCCGGCGAGTCGGACAGAGACTGGGGTCCGGCGAGTCGGACAGAGACTGGGGTCCGGCGGGTCGCACAGAGACTGGGGGCCGGCGAGTCGGACAGAGACTGGGGGCCGGCGAGTCGGACAGAGACTGGGGGCCGGCGAGTCGGACAGAGACTGGGGGCCGGCGAGTGGGACAGAGACTGGGGGCCGACGAGTGGGACAGAGACTGGGGGCCGGCGAGTGGGACAGAGACTGGGGGCCGGCGAGTGGGACAGAGACTGGGGGCCGGCGAGTGGGACAGAGTCTGGGGGCCGGCGAGTCGGACGGAGACAGGGGGCCGGCGAGTCGGACGGAGACAGGGGGCCGGCGAGTCGGACGGAGACAGGGGGCCGGCGAGTCGGACGGAGACAGGGGGCCGGCGAGTCGGACGGAGACAGGGGGCCGGCGAGTCGGACGGAGACAGGGGGCCGGCGAGTCGGACGGAGACAGGGGGCCGGCGAGTCGGACGGAGACAGGGGGCCGGCGAGTCGGACGGAGACAGGGGGCCGGCGAGTCGGACGGAGACAGGGGGCCGGCGAGTCGGACGGAGACAGGGGGCCGGCGAGTCGGACGGAGACAGGGGGCCGGCGAGTCGGACGGAGACAGGGGGCCGGCGAGTCGGACGGAGACAGGGGGCCGGCGAGTCGGACGGAGACAGGGGGCCGGCGAGTCGGACGGAGACAGGGGGCCGGCGAGTGGGACGGAGACAGGGGGCCGGCGAGTCGGGCGGAGACAGGGGGCCGGCGAGTCGGACGGAGACAGGGGGCCGGCGAGTCGGACGGAGACAGGGGGCCGGCGAGTCGGACGGAGACAGGGGGCCGGCGAGTCGGACGGAGACAGGGGGCCGGCGAGTCGGACGGAGACAGGGGGCCGGCGAGTCGGACGGAGACAGGGGGCCGGCGAGTCGGACGGAGACAGGGGGCCGGCGAGTCGGACGGAGACAGGGGGCCGGCGAGTCGGACGGAGACAGGGGGCCGGCGAGTCGGACGGAGACAGGGGGCCGGCGAGTCGGACGGAGACAGGGGGCCGGCGAGTCGGACGGAGACAGGGGGCCGGCGAGTCGGACGGAGACAGGGGGCCGGCGAGTCGGACGGAGACAGGGGGCCGGCGAGTCGGACGGAGACAGGGGGCCGGCGAGTCGGACGGAGACAGGGGGCCGGCGAGTCGGACGGAGACAGGGGGCCGGCGAGTCGGACGGAGACAGGGGGCCGGCGAGTCGGACGGAGACAGGGGGCCGGCGAGTCGGACGGAGACAGGGGGCCGGCGAGTCGGACGGAGACCGGGGGCCGGCGAGTGGGACGGAGACTGGGGGCCGGCGAGTGGGACGGAGTCTGGGGGCCGGCGAGTCGGACGGAGACAGGGGGCCGGCGAGTCGGACGGAGACAGGGGGCCGGCGAGTGGGACGGAGACTGGGGGCCGGCGAGTGGGACGGAGACTGGGGGCCGGCGAGTGGGACGGAGACTGGGGGCCGGCGAGTGGGACGGAGACTGGGGGCCGGCGAGTGGGACGGAGACTGGGGGCCGGCGAGTGGGACGGAGACTGGGGGCCGGCGAGTGGGACGGAGACTGGGGGCCGGCGAGTGGGACGGAGACTGGGGGCCGGCGAGTGGGCCGGAGACTGGGGGCCGGCGAGTGAGACGGAGACTGGGGGCCGGCGAGTGGGACGGAGACTGCGGGCCGGCGAGTGGGACGGAGACCGGGGGCCGGCGAGTGGGACGGAGACCGGGGGCCGGCGAGTGGGACGGAGACCGGGGGCCGGCGAGTCGGACGGAGACAGGGGGCCGGCGAGTCGGACGGAGACAGGGGGCCGGCGAGTCGGACGGAGACAGGGGGCCGGCGAGTCGGACGGAGACAGGGGGCCGGCGAGTCGGACGGAGACAGGGGGCCGGCGAGTCGGACGGAGACAGGTGTCCGGCGAGTCGGACGGAGACTGGTGGCCGGCGAGTCGGACGGAGACTGGGGGCCGGCGAGTGGGACGGAGACTGGGGGCCGGCGAGTGGGACGGAGACTGGGGGCCGGCGAGTGGGACGGAGACTGGGGGCCGGCGAGTGGGACGGAGACTGGGGGCCGGCGAGTGGGACGGAGACTGGGGGCCGGCGAGTGGGACGGAGACTGGGGGCCGGCGAGTGGGACGGAGACTGGGGGCCGGCGAGTGGGACGGAGACTGGGGGCCGGCGAGTGGGACGGAGACTGGGGGCCGGCGAGTGGGACGGAGACTGGGGGCCGGCGAGTGGGACGGAGACTGGGGGCCGGCGAGTGGGACGGAGACTGGGGGCCGGCGAGTGGGACGGAGACCGGGGGCCGGCGAGTGGGACGGAGACCGGGGGCCGGCGAGTGGGACGGAGACCGGGGGCCGGCGAGTGAGACGGAGACCGGGGGCCGGCGAGTGGGACGGAGACCGGGGGCCGGCGAGTGGGACGGAGACCGGGGGCCGGCGAGTGGGACGGAGACCGGGGGCCGGCGAGTGGGACGGAGACCGGGGGCCGGCGAGTGGGACGGAGACCGGGGGCCGGCGAGTGGGACGGAGACCGGGGGCCGGCGAGTGGGACGGAGACCGGGGGCCGGCGAGTGGGACGGAGACCGGGGGCCGGCGAGTGGGACGGAGACCGGGGGCCGGCGAGTGGGACGGAGACCGGGGGCCGGCGAGTGGGACGGAGACCGGGGGCCGGCGAGTGGGACGGAGACCGGGGGCCGGCGAGTGGGACGGAGACCGGGGGCCGGCGAGTGGGACGGAGACCGGGGGCCGGCGAGTGGGACGGAGACCGGGGGCCGGCGAGTGGGACGGAGACCGGGGGCCGGCGAGTGGGACGGAGACCGGGGGCCGGCGAGTGGGACGGAGACCGGGGGCCGGCGAGTGGGACGGAGACCGGGGGCCGGCGAGTGGGACGGAGACCGGGGGCCGGCGAGTGGGACGGAGACCGGGGGCCGGCGAATGGGACGGAGACTGGGGGCCGGCGAGTGGGACAGAGACTGGGTCCTGTCTTTGTTCGACTGGAGCAGGACAGAGAGGGAGAGATTCTTAGCAGGAGTGCTGAGCGTGAGCAAAGTACTGATTTATTTCTTTATTTATTTGTTGTATTCCTTGTTTGTTTCGCGGGCTTTTTTCTAGGTTTTAAATTAAGGGAAGTGACGTCAGCTGAAGGGGATTCTGGGAGATTGAGTTCTTCGTCGAAAAGTCAGGTCCCTGGGGTGTTCGGCCTCTTTGTGAGTGGGACAGAGACAGGGGTCCGGTGAGTGGGACAGAGACAGGGGTCCGGTGCGTGGGACAGAGACAGGGGGCCGGTGAGTGCGACAGAGACAGGGGGCCAGTGAGTGCGATAGAGACAGGGGGCCGGTGAGTGCGACAGAGACAGCGGTCCGGTGAGTGCGACAGAGACAGGGGGCCGGTGCGTGCGACAGAGACAGGGGTCCGGTGAGTGGGACAGAGACTGGGGTCCGGCGAGTCGGACAGAGACTGGGGTCCGGCGAGTCGGACAGAGACTGGGGTCCGGCGAGTCGGACAGAGACTGGGGTCCGGCGGGTCGCACAGAGACTGGGGGCCGGCGAGTCGGACAGAGACTGGGGGCCGGCGAGTCGGACAGAGACTGGGGGCCGGTGAGTCGGACAGAGACTGGGGGCCGGCGAGTGGGACAGAGACTGGGGGCCGACGAGTGGGACAGAGACTGGGGGCCGGCGAGTGGGACAGAGACTGGGGGCCGGCGAGTGGGACAGAGACTGGGGGGCCGGCGAGTGGGACAGAGTCTGGGGGCCGGCGAGTCGGACGGAGACAGGGGGCCGGCGAGTCGGACGGAGACAGGGGGCCGGCGAGTCGGACGGAGACAGGGGGCCGGCGAGTCGGACGGAGACAGGGGGCCGGCGAGTCGGACGGAGACAGGGGGCCGGCGAGTCGGACGGAGACAGGGGGCCGGCGAGTCGGACGGAGACAGGGGGCCGGCGAGTCGGACGGAGACAGGGGGCCGGCGAGTCGGACGGAGACAGGGGGCCGGCGAGTCGGACGGAGACAGGGGGCCGGCGAGTCGGACGGAGACAGGGGGCCGGCGAGTCGGACGGAGACAGGGGGCCGGCGAGTCGGACGGAGACAGGGGGCCGGCGAGTCGGACGGAGACAGGGGGCCGGCGAGTCGGACGGAGACAGGGGGCCGGCGAGTCGGACGGAGACAGGGGGCCGGCGAGGCGGACGGAGACAGG
This sequence comes from Mustelus asterias, assembly GCF_964213995.1. NCBI lineage: Eukaryota > Metazoa > Chordata > Chondrichthyes > Carcharhiniformes > Triakidae > Mustelus > Mustelus asterias. The sequence continues at coordinate 9,504 of NW_027590948.1, forward strand.
GGGCCGGCGAGTCGGACGGAGACAGGGGGCCGGCGAGTCGGACGGAGACAGGGGGCCGGCGAGTCGGACGGAGACAGGGGGCCGGCGAGTCGGACGGAGACAGGGGGCCGGCGAGTCGGACGGAGACAGGGGGCCGGCGAGTCGGACGGAGACAGGGGGCCGGCGAGTCGGACGGAGACAGGGGGCCGGCGAGTCGGACGGAGACAGGGGGCCGGCGAGTCGGACGGAGACAGGGGGCCGGCGAGTCGGACGGAGACAGGGGGCCGGCGAGTCGGACGGAGACAGGGGGCCGGCGAGTCGGACGGAGACAGGGGGCCGGCGAGTCGGACGGAGACAGGGGGCCGGCGAGTCGGACGGAGACAGGGGGCCGGCGAGTCGGACGGAGACAGGGGGCCGGCGAGTCGGACGGAGACAGGGGGCCGGCGAGTCGGACGGAGACAGGGGGCCGGCGAGTCGGACGGAGACAGGGGGCCGGCGAGTCGGACGGAGACAGGGGGCCGGCGAGTCGGACGGAGACAGGGGGCCGGCGAGTCGGACGGAGACAGGGGGCCGGCGAGTCGGACGGAGACCGGGGGCCGGCGAGTGGGACGGAGACTGGGGGCCGGCGAGTCGGACGGAGTCTGGGGGCCGGCGAGTCGGACGGAGACAGGGGGCCGGCGAGTCGGACGGAGACAGGGGGCCGGCGAGTGGGACGGAGACTGGGGGCCGGCGAGTGGGACGGAGACTGGGGGCCGGCGAGTGGGACGGAGACTGGGGGCCGGCGAGTGGGACGGAGACTGGGGGCCGGCGAGTGGGACGGAGACTGGGGGCCGGCGAGTGGGACGGAGACCGGGGGCCGGCGAGTGGGACGGAGACCGGGGGCCGGCGAGTGGGACGGAGACCGGGGGCCGGCGAGTGGGACGGAGACCTGGGGCCGGCGAGTGGGACGGAGACCTGGGGCCGGCGAGTGGGACGGAGACCGGGGGCCGGCGAGTGGGACGGAGACCGGGGGCCGGCGAGTGGGACGGAGACCGGGGGCCGGCGAGTGGGACGGAGACCGGGGGCCGGCGAGTGGGACGGAGACCGGGGGCCGGCAAGTGGGACGGAGACCGGGGGCCGGCGAGTGGGACGGAGACCGGGGGCCGGCGAGTGGGACGGAGACCGGGGGCCGGCGAGTGGGACGGAGACCGGGGGCCGGCGAGTGGGACGGAGACCGGGGGCCGGCGAATGGGACGGAGACTGGGGGCCGGCGAGTGGGACGGAGACTGGGTCCTGTCTTTGTTCGACTGGAGCAGGACAGAGAGGGAGAGATTCTTAGCAGGAGTGCTGAGGGTGAGCAAAGTACTGATTTATTTCTTTATTTATTTGTTGTATTCCTTGTTTGTTTCGCGGGCTTTTTTCTAGGTTTTAAATTAAGGGAAGTGACGTCAGCTGAAGGGGATTCTGGGAGATTGAGTTCTTCGTCGAAAAGTCAGGTCCCTGGGGTGTTCGGCCTCTTTGTGAGTGGGACAGAGACAGGGGTCCGGTGAGTGGGACAGAGACAGGGGTCCGGTGCGTGGGACAGAGACAGGGGGCCGGTGAGTGCGACAGAGACAGGGGGCCAGTGAGTGCGATAGAGACAGGGGGCCGGTGAGTGCGACAGAGACAGCGGTCCGGTGAGTGCGACAGAGACAGGGGGCCGGTGCGTGCGACAGAGACAGGGGTCCGGTGAGTGGGACAGAGACTGGGGTCCGGCGAGTCGGACAGAGACTGGGGTCCGGCGAGTCGGACAGAGACTGGGGTCCGGCGAGTCGGACAGAGACTGGGGTCCGGCGGGTCGCACAGAGACTGGGGGCCGGCGAGTCGGACAGAGACTGGGGGCCGGCGAGTGGGACAGAGACTGGGTCCTGTCTTTGTTCGACTGGAGCAGGACAGAGAGGGAGAGATTCTTAGCAGGAGTGCTGAGGGTGAGCAAAGTACTGATTTATTTCTTTATTTATTTGTTGTATTCCTTGTTTGTTTCGCGGGCTTTTTTCTAGGTTTTAAATTAAGGGAAGTGACGTCAGCTGAAGGGGATTCTGGGAGATTGAGTTCTTCGTCGAAAAGTCAGGTCCCTGGGGTGTTCGGCCTCTTTGTGAGTGGGACAGAGACAGGGGTCCGGTGAGTGGGACAGAGACAGGGGTCTGGTGCGTGGGACAGAGACAGGGGGCCGGTGAGTGCGACAGAGACAGGGGGCCAGTGAGTGCGATAGAGACAGGGGGCCGGTGAGTGCGACAGAGACAGCGGTCCGGTGAGTGCGACAGAGACAGGGGGCCGGTGCGTGCGACAGAGACAGGGGTCCGGTGAGTGGGACAGAGACTGGGGTCCGGCGAGTCGGACAGAGACTGGGGTCCGGCGAGTCGGACAGAGACTGGGGTCCGGCGAGTCGGACAGAGACTGGGGTCCGGCGGGTCGCACAGAGACTGGGGGCCGGCGAGTCGGACAGAGACTGGGGGCCGGCGAGTCGGACAGAGACTGGGGGCCGGCGAGTCGGACAGAGACTGGGGGCCGGCGAGTGGGACAGAGACTGGGGGCCGACGAGTGGGACAGAGACTGGGGGCCGGCGAGTGGGACAGAGACTGGGGGCCGGCGAGTGGGACAGAGACTGGGGGCCGGCGAGTGGGACAGAGTCTGGGGGCCGGCGAGTCGGACGGAGACAGGGGGCCGGCGAGTCGGACGGAGACAGGGGGCCGGCGAGTCGGACGGAGACAGGGGGCCGGTGAGTCGGACGGAGACAGGGGGCCGGCGAGTCGGACGGAGACAGGGGGCCGGCGAGTCGGACGGAGACAGGGGGCCGGCGAGTCGGACGGAGACAGGGGGCCGGCGAGTCGGACGGAGACAGGGGGCCGGCGAGTCGGACGGAGACAGGTGTCCGGCGAGTCGGACGGAGACTGGTGGCCGGCGAGTCGGACGGAGACTGGTGGCCGGCGAGTGGGACGGAGACTGGGGGCCGGCGAGTGGGACGGAGACTGGGGGCCGGCGAGTGGGACGGAGACTGGGGGCCGGCGAGTGGGACGGAGACTGGGGGCCGGCGAGTGGGACGGAGACTGGGGGCCGGCGAGTGGGACGGAGACTGGGGGCCGGCGAGTGGGACGGAGACTGGGGGCCGGCGAGTGGGACGGAGACTGGGGGCCGGCGAGTGGGACGGAGACTGGGGGCCGGCGAGTGGGACGGAGACTGGGGGCCGGCGAGTGGGACGGAGACTGGGGGCCGGCGAGTGGGACGGAGACTGGGGGCCGGCGAGTGGGACGGAGACTGGGGGCCGGCGAGTGGGACGGAGACTGGGGGCCGGCGAGTGGGACGGAGACTGGGGGCCGGCGAGTGAGACGGAGACCGGGGGCCGGCGAGTGGGACGGAGACCGGGGGCCGGCGAGTGGGACGGAGACCGGGGGCCGGCGAGTGGGACGGAGACCGGGGGCCGGCGAGTGGGACGGAGACCGGGGGCCGGCGAGTGGGACGGAGACCGGGGGCCGGCGAGTGGGACGGAGACCGGGGGCCGGCGAGTCGGACGGAGACAGGGGGCCGGCGAGTCGGACGGAGACAGGGGGCCGGCGAGTCGGACGGAGACAGGGGGCCGGCGAGTCGGACGGAGACAGGGGGCCGGCGAGTCGGACGGAGACAGGGGGCCGGCGAGTCGGACGGAGACAGGTGTCCGGCGAGTCGGACGGAGACTGGTGGCCGGCGAGTCGGACGGAGACTGGGGGCCGGCGAGTGGGACGGAGACTGGGGGCCGGCGAGTGGGACGGAGACTGGGGGCCGGCGAGTGGGACGGAGACTGGGGGCCGGCGAGTGGGACGGAGACTGGGGGCCGGCGAGTGGGACGGAGACTGGGGGCCGGCGAGTGGGACGGAGACTGGGGGCCGGCGAGTGGGACGGAGACTGGGGGCCGGCGAGTGGGACGGAGACTGGGGGCCGGCGAGTGGGACGGAGACTGGGGGCCGGCGAGTGGGACGGAGACTGGGGGCCGGCGAGTGGGACGGAGACTGGGGGCCGGCGAGTGGGACGGAGACTGGGGGCCGGCGAGTGGGACGGAGACCGGGGGCCGGCGAGTGGGACGGAGACCGGGGGCCGGCGAGTGGGACGGAGACCGGGGGCCGGCGAGTGAGACGGAGACCGGGGGCCGGCGAGTGGGACGGAGACCGGGGGCCGGCGAGTGGGACGGAGACCGGGGGCCGGCGAGTGGGACGGAGACCGGGGGCCGGCGAGTGGGACGGAGACCGGGGGCCGGCGAGTGGGACGGAGACCGGGGGCCGGCGAGTGGGACGGAGACCGGGGGCCGGCGAGTGGGACGGAGACCGGGGGCCGGCGAGTGGGACGGAGACCGGGGGCCGGCGAGTGGGACGGAGACCGGGGGCCGGCGAGTGGGACGGAGACCGGGGGCCGGCGAGTGGGACGGAGACCGGGGGCCGGCGAGTGGGACGGAGACCGGGGGCCGGCGAGTGGGACGGAGACCGGGGGCCGGCGAGTGGGACGGAGACCGGGGGCCGGCGAGTGGGACGGAGACCGGGGGCCGGCGAGTGGGACGGAGACCGGGGGCCGGCGAGTGGGACGGAGACCGGGGGCCGGCGAGTGGGACGGAGACCGGGGGCCGGCGAGTGGGACGGAGACCGGGGGCCGGCGAGTGGGACGGAGACCGGGGGCCGGCGAGTGGGACGGAGACCGGGGGCCGGCGAATGGGACGGAGACTGGGGGCCGGCGAGTGGGACAGAGACTGGGTCCTGTCTTTGTTCGACTGGAGCAGGACAGAGAGGGAGAGATTCTTAGCAGGAGTGCTGAGCGTGAGCAAAGTACTGATTTATTTCTTTATTTATTTGTTGTATTCCTTGTTTGTTTCGCGGGCTTTTTTCTAGGTTTTAAATTAAGGGAAGTGACGTCAGCTGAAGGGGATTCTGGGAGATTGAGTTCTTCGTCGAAAAGTCAGGTCCCTGGGGTGTTCGGCCTCTTTGTGAGTGGGACAGAGACAGGGGTCCGGTGAGTGGGACAGAGACAGGGGTCCGGTGCGTGGGACAGAGACAGGGGGCCGGTGAGTGCGACAGAGACAGGGGGCCAGTGAGTGCGATAGAGACAGGGGGCCGGTGAGTGCGACAGAGACAGCGGTCCGGTGAGTGCGACAGAGACAGGGGGCCGGTGCGTGCGACAGAGACAGGGGTCCGGTGAGTGGGACAGAGACTGGGGTCCGGCGAGTCGGACAGAGACTGGGGTCCGGCGAGTCGGACAGAGACTGGGGTCCGGCGAGTCGGACAGAGACTGGGGTCCGGCGGGTCGCACAGAGACTGGGGGCCGGCGAGTCGGACAGAGACTGGGGGCCGGCGAGTCGGACAGAGACTGGGGGCCGGTGAGTCGGACAGAGACTGGGGGCCGGCGAGTGGGACAGAGACTGGGGGCCGACGAGTGGGACAGAGACTGGGGGCCGGCGAGTGGGACAGAGACTGGGGGCCGGCGAGTGGGACAGAGATTGGGGGCCGGCGAGTGGGACAGAGTCTGGGGGCCGGCGAGTCGGACGGAGACAGGGGGCCGGCGAGTCGGACGGAGACAGGGGGCCGGCGAGTCGGACGGAGACAGGGGGCCGGCGAGTCGGACGGAGACAGGGGGCCGGCGAGTCGGACGGAGACAGGGGGCCGGCGAGTCGGACGGAGACAGGGGGCCGGCGAGTCGGACGGAGACAGGGGGCCGGCGAGTCGGACGGAGACAGGGGGCCGGCGAGTCGGACGGAGACAGGGGGCCGGCGAGTCGGACGGAGACAGGGGGCCGGCGAGTCGGACGGAGACAGGGGGCCGGCGAGTCGGACGGAGACAGGGGGCCGGCGAGTCGGACGGAGACAGGGGGCCGGCGAGTCGGACGGAGACAGGGGGCCGGCGAGTCGGACGGAGACAGGGGGCCGGCGAGTCGGACGGAGACAGGGGGCCGGCGAGGCGGACGGAGACAGGGGGCCGGCGAGTCGGACGGAGACAGGGGGCCGGCGAGTCGGACGGAGACAGGGGGCCGGCGAGTCGGACGGAGACAGGGGGCCGGCGAGTCGGACGGAGACAGGGGGCCGGCGAGTCGGACGGAGACAGGGGGCCGGCGAGTCGGACGGAGACAGGGGGCCGGCGAGTCGGACGGAGACAGGGGGCCGGCGAGTCGGACGGAGACAGGGGGCCGGCGAGTCGGACGGAGACAGGGGGCCGGCGAGTCGGACGGAGACAGGGGGCCGGCGAGTCGGACGGAGACAGGGGGCCGGCGAGTCGGACGGAGACAGGGGGCCGGCGAGTCGGACGGAGACAGGGGGCCGGCGAGTCGGACGGAGACAGGGGGCCGGCGAGTCGGACGGAGACAGGGGGCCGGCGAGTCGGACGGAGACAGGGGGCCGGCGAGTCGGACGGAGACAGGGGGCCGGCGAGTCGGACGGAGACAGGGGGCCGGCGAGTCGGACGGAGACAGGGGGCCGGCGAGTCGGACGGAGACAGGGGGCCGGCGAGTCGGACGGAGACAGGGGGCCGGCGAGTCGGACGGAGACCGGGGGCCGGCGAGTGGGACGGAGACTGGGGGCCGGCGAGTCGGACGGAGTCTGGGGGCCGGCGAGTCGGACGGAGACAGGGGGCCGGCGAGTCGGACGGAGACAGGGGGCCGGCGAGTGGGACGGAGACTGGGGGCCGGCGAGTGGGACGGAGACTGGGGGCCGGCGAGTGGGACGGAGACTGGGGGCCGGCGAGTGGGACGGAGACTGGGGGCCGGCGAGTGGGACGGAGACTGGGGGCCGGCGAGTGGGACGGAGACCGGGGGCCGGCGAGTGGGACGGAGACCGGGGGCCGGCGAGTGGGACGGAGACCGGGGGCCGGCGAGTGGGACGGAGACCTGGGGCCGGCGAGTGGGACGGAGACCTGGGGCCGGCGAGTGGGACGGAGACCGGGGGCCGGCGAGTGGGACGGAGACCGGGGGCCGGCGAGTGGGACGGAGACCGGGGGCCGGCGAGTGGGACGGAGACCGGGGGCCGGCGAGTGGGACGGAGACCGGGGGCCGGCGAGTGGGACGGAGACCGGGGGCCGGCGAGTGGGACGGAGACCGGGGGCCGGCGAGTGGGACGGAGACCGGGGGCCGGCGAGTGGGACGGAGACCGGGGGCCGGCGAGTGGGACGGAGACCGGGGGCCGGCGAATGGGACGGAGACTGGGGGCCGGCGAGTGGGACGGAGACTGGGTCCTGTCTTTGTTCGACTGGAGCAGGACAGAGAGGGAGAGATTCTTAGCAGGAGTGCTGAGGGTGAGCAAAGTACTGATTTATTTCTTTATTTATTTGTTGTATTCCTTGTTTGTTTCGCGGGCTTTTTTCTAGGTTTTAAATTAAGGGAAGTGACGTCAGCTGAAGGGGATTCTGGGAGATTGAGTTCTTCGTCGAAAAGTCAGGTCCCTGGGGTGTTCGGCCTCTTTGTGAGTGGGACAGAGACAGGGGTCCGGTGAGTGGGACAGAGACAGGGGTCCGGTGCGTGGGACAGAGACAGGGGGCCGGTGAGTGCGACAGAGACAGGGGGCCAGTGAGTGCGATAGAGACAGGGGGCCGGTGAGTGCGACAGAGACAGCGGTCCGGTGAGTGCGACAGAGACAGGGGGCCGGTGCGTGCGACAGAGACAGGGGTCCGGTGAGTGGGACAGAGACTGGGGTCCGGCGAGTCGGACAGAGACTGGGGTCCGGCGAGTCGGACAGAGACTGGGGTCCGGCGAGTCGGACAGAGACTGGGGTCCGGCGGGTCGCACAGAGACTGGGGGCCGGCGAGTCGGACAGAGACTGGGGGCCGGCGAGTGGGACAGAGACTGGGTCCTGTCTTTGTTCGACTGGAGCAGGACAGAGAGGGAGAGATTCTTAGCAGGAGTGCTGAGGGTGAGCAAAGTACTGATTTATTTCTTTATTTATTTGTTGTATTCCTTGTTTGTTTCGCGGGCTTTTTTCTAGGTTTTAAATTAAGGGAAGTGACGTCAGCTGAAGGGGATTCTGGGAGATTGAGTTCTTCGTCGAAAAGTCAGGTCCCTGGGGTGTTCGGCCTCTTTGTGAGTGGGACAGAGACAGGGGTCCGGTGAGTGGGACAGAGACAGGGGTCCGGTGCGTGGGACAGAGACAGGGGGCCGGTGAGTGCGACAGAGACAGGGGGCCAGTGAGTGCGATAGAGACAGGGGGCCGGTGAGTGCGACAGAGACAGCGGTCCGGTGAGTGCGACAGAGACAGGGGGCCGGTGCGTGCGACAGAGACAGGGGTCCGGTGAGTGGGACAGAGACTGGGGTCCGGCGAGTCGGACAGAGACTGGGGTCCGGCGAGTCGGACAGAGACTGGGGTCCGGCGAGTCGGACAGAGACTGGGGTCCGGCGGGTCGCACAGAGACTGGGGGCCGGCGAGTCGGACAGAGACTGGGGGCCGGCGAGTCGGACAGAGACTGGGGGCCGGCGAGTCGGACAGAGACTGGGGGCCGGCGAGTGGGACAGAGACTGGGGGCCGACGAGTGGGACAGAGACTGGGGGCCGGCGAGTGGGACAGAGACTGGGGGCCGGCGAGTGGGACAGAGACTGGGGGCCGGCGAGTGGGACAGAGTCTGGGGGCCGGCGAGTCGGACGGAGACAGGGGGCCGGCGAGTCGGACGGAGACAGGGGGCCGGCGAGTCGGACGGAGACAGGGGGCCGGTGAGTCGGACGGAGACAGGGGGCCGGCGAGTCGGACGGAGACAGGGGGCCGGCGAGTCGGACGGAGACAGGGGGCCGGCGAGTCGGACGGAGACAGGGGGCCGGCGAGTCGGACGGAGACAGGGGGCCGGCGAGTCGGACGGAGACAGGTGTCCGGCGAGTCGGACGGAGACTGGTGGCCGGCGAGTCGGACGGAGACTGGTGGCCGGCGAGTGGGACGGAGACTGGGGGCCGGCGAGTGGGACGGAGACTGGGGGCCGGCGAGTGGGACGGAGACTGGGGGCCGGCGAGTGGGACGGAGACTGGGGGCCGGCGAGTGGGACGGAGACTGGGGGCCGGCGAGTGGGACGGAGACTGGGGGCCGGCGAGTGGGACGGAGACTGGGGGCCGGCGAGTGGGACGGAGACTGGGGGCCGGCGAGTGGGACGGAGACTGGGGGCCGGCGAGTGGGACGGAGACTGGGGGCCGGCGAGTGGGACGGAGACTGGGGGCCGGCGAGTGGGACGGAGACTGGGGGCCGGCGAGTGGGACGGAGACTGGGGGCCGGCGAGTGGGACGGAGACTGGGGGCCGGCGAGTGGGACGGAGACTGGGGGCCGGCGAGTGAGACGGAGACCGGGGGCCGGCGAGTGGGACGGAGACCGGGGGCCGGCGAGTGGGACGGAGACCGGGGGCCGGCGAGTGGGACGGAGACCGGGGGCCGGCGAGTGGGACGGAGACCGGGGGCCGGCGAGTGGGACGGAGACCGGGGGCCGGCGAGTGGGACGGAGACCGGGGGCCGGCGAGTGGGACGGAGACCGGGGGCCGGCGACTGGGACGGAGACCGGGGGCCGGCGAGTGGGACGGAGACCGGGGGCCGGCGAGTGGGACGGAGACCGGGGGCCGGCGAGTGGGACGGAGACCGGGGGCCGGCGAGTGGGACGGAGACCGGGGGCCGGCGAGTGGGACGGAGACTGGGGGCCGGCGAGTGGGACGGAGACCGGGGGCCGGCGAGTGGGACGGAGACCGGGGGCCGGCGAGTGGGACGGAGACCGGGGGCCGGCGAGTGGGACGGAGACCGGGGGCCGGCGAGTGGGACGGAGACCGGGGGCCGGCGAGTGGGACGGAGACCGGGGGCCGGCGAGTGGGACGGAGACCGGGGGCCGGCGAATGGGACGGAGACAGGGGGCCGGCGAGTGGGACAGAGACTGGGTCCTGTCTTTGTTCGACTGGAGCAGGACAGAGAGGGAGAGATTCTTAGCAGGAGTGCTGAGCGTGAGCAAAGTACTGATTTATTTCTTTATTTATTTGTTGTATTCCTTGTTTGTTTCGCGGGCTTTTTTCTAGGTTTTAAATTAAGGGAAGTGACGTCAGCTGAAGGGGATTCTGGGAGATTGAGTTCTTCGTCGAAAAGTCAGGTCCCTGGGGTGTTCGGCCTCTTTGTGAGTGGGACAGAGACAGGGGTCCGGTGAGTGGGACAGAGACAGGGGTCCGGTGCGTGGGACAGAGACAGGGGGCCGGTGAGTGCGACAGAGACAGGGGGCCAGTGAGTGCGATAGAGACAGGGGGCCGGTGAGTGCGACAGAGACAGCGGTCCGGTGAGTGCGACAGAGACAGGGGGCCGGTGCGTGCGACAGAGACAGGGGTCCGGTGAGTGGGACAGAGACTGGGGTCCGGCGAGTCGGACAGAGACTGGGGTCCGGCGAGTCGGACAGAGACTGGGGTCCGGCGAGTCGGACAGAGACTGGGGTCCGGCGGGTCGCACAGAGACTGGGGGCCGGCGAGTCGGACAGAGACTGGGGGCCGGCGAGTCGGACAGAGACTGGGGGCCGGCGAGTCGGACAGAGACTGGGGGCCGGCGAGTGGGACAGAGACTGGGGGCCGACGAGTGGGACAGAGACTGGGGGCCGGCGAGTGGGACAGAGACTGGGGGCCGGCGAGTGGGACAGAGACTGGGGGCCGGCGAGTGGGACAGAGTCTGGGGGCCGGCGAGTCGGACGGAGACAGGGGGCCGGCGAGTCGGACGGAGACAGGGGGCCGGCGAGTCGGACGGAGACAGGGGGCCGGTGAGTCGGACGGAGACAGGGGGCCGGCGAGTCGGACGGAGACAGGGGGCCGGCGAGTCGGACGGAGACAGGGGGCCGGCGAGTCGGACGGAGACAGGGGGCCGGCGAGTCGGACGGAGACAGGGGGCCGGCGAGTCGGACGGAGACAGGTGTCCGGCGAGTCGGACGGAGACTGGTGGCCGGCGAGTCGGACGGAGACTGGTGGCCGGCGAGTGGGACGGAGACTGGGGGCCGGCGAGTGGGACGGAGACTGGGGGCCGGCGAGTGGGACGGAGACTGGGGGCCGGCGAGTGGGACGGAGACTGGGGGCCGGCGAGTGGGACGGAGACTGGGGGCCGGCGAGTGGGACGGAGACTGGGGGCCGGCGAGTGGGACGGAGACTGGGGGCCGGCGAGTGGGACGGAGACTGGGGGCCGGCGAGTGGGACGGAGACTGGGGGCCGGCGAGTGGGACGGAGACTGGGGGCCGGCGAGTGGGACGGAGACTGGGGGCCGGCGAGTGGGACGGAGACTGGGGGCCGGCGAGTGGGACGGAGACTGGGGGCCGGCGAGTGGGACGGAGACTGGGGGCCGGCGAGTGGGACGGAGACTGGGGGCCGGCGAGTGAGACGGAGACCGGGGGCCGGCGAGTGGGACGGAGACCGGGGGCCGGCGAGTGGGACGGAGACCGGGGGCCGGCGAGTGGGACGGAGACCGGGGGCCGGCGAGTGGGACGGAGACCGGGGGCCGGCGAGTGGGACGGAGACCGGGGGCCGGCGAGTGGGACGGAGACCGGGGGCCGGCGAGTGGGACGGAGACCGGGGGCCGGCGACTGGGACGGAGACCGGGGGCCGGCGAGTGGGACGGAGACCGGGGGCCGGCGAGTGGGACGGAGACCGGGGGCCGGCGAGTGGGACGGAGACCGGGGGCCGGCGAGTGGGACGGAGACCGGGGGCCGGCGAGTGGGACGGAGACTGGGGGCCGGCGAGTGGGACGGAGACCGGGGGCCGGCGAGTGGGACGGAGACCGGGGGCCGGCGAGTGGGACGGAGACCGGGTGCCGGCGAGTGGGACGGAGACCGGGGGCCGGCGAGTGGGACGGAGACCGGGGGCCGGCGAGTGGGACGGAGACCGGGGGCCGGCGAGTGGGACGGAGACCGGGGGCCGGCGAATGGGACGGAGACTGGGGGCCGGCGAGTGGGACAGAGACTGGGTCCTGTCTTTGTTCGACTGGAGCAGGACAGAGAGGGAGAGATTCTTAGCAGGAGTGCTGAGCGTGAGCAAAGTACTGATTTATTTCTTTATTTATTTGTTGTATTCCTTGTTTGTTTCGCGGGCTTTTTTCTAGGTTTTAAATTAAGGGAAGTGACGTCAGCTGAAGGGGATTCTGGGAGATTGAGTTCTTCGTCGAAAAGTCAGGTCCCTGGGGTGTTCGGCCTCTTTGTGAGTGGGACAGAGACAGGGGTCCGGTGAGTGGGACAGAGACAGGGGTCCGGTGCGTGGGACAGAGACAGGGGGCCGGTGAGTGCGACAGAGACAGGGGGCCAGTGAGTGCGATAGAGACAGGGGGCCGGTGAGTGCGACAGAGACAGCGGTCCGGTGAGTGCGACAGAGACAGGGGGCCGGTGCGTGCGACAGAGACAGGGGTCCGGTGAGTGGGACAGAGACTGGGGTCCGGCGAGTCGGACAGAGACTGGGGTCCGGCGAGTCGGACAGAGACTGGGGTCCGGCGAGTCGGACAGAGACTGGGGTCCGGCGGGTCGCACAGAGACTGGGGGCCGGCGAGTCGGACAGAGACTGGGGGCCGGCGAGTCGGACAGAGACTGGGGGCCGGCGAGTCGGACAGAGACTGGGGGCCGGCGAGTGGGACAGAGACTGGGGGCCGACGAGTGGGACAGAGACTGGGGGCCGGCGAGTGGGACAGAGACTGGGGGCCGGCGAGTGGGACAGAGACTGGGGGCCGGCGAGTGGGACAGAGTCTGGGGGCCGGCGAGTCGGACGGAGACAGGGGGCCGGCGAGTCGGACGGAGACAGGGGGCCGGCGAGTCGGACGGAGACAGGGGGCCGGCGAGTCGGACGGAGACAGGGGGCCGGCGAGTCGGACGGAGACAGGGGGCCGGCGAGTCGGACGGAGACAGGGGGCCGGCGAGTCGGACGGAGACAGGGGGCCGGCGAGTCGGACGGAGACAGGGGGCCGGCGAGTCGGACGGAGACAGGGGGCCGGCGAGTCGGACGGAGACAGGGGGCCGGCGAGTCGGACGGAGACAGGGGGCCGGCGAGTCGGACGGAGACAGGGGGCCGGCGAGTCGGACGGAGACAGGGGGCCGGCGAGTCGGACGGAGACAGGGGGCCGGCGAGTCGGACGGAGACAGGGGGCCGGCGAGTCGGACGGAGACAGGGGGCCGGCGAGTCGGACGGAGACAGGGGGCCGGCGAGTCGGACGGAGACAGGGGGCCGGCGAGGCGGACGGAGACAGGGGGCCGGCGAGTCGGACGGAGACAGGGGGCCGGCGAGTCGGACGGAGACAGGGGGCCGGCGAGTCGGACGGAGACAGGGGGCCGGCGAGTCGGACGGAGACAGGGGGCCGGCGAGTCGGACGGAGACAGGGGGCCGGCGAGTCGGACGGAGACAGGGGGCCGGCGAGTCGGACGGAGACAGGGGGCCGGCGAGTCGGACGGAGACAGGGGGCCGGCGAGTCGGACGGAGACAGGGGGCCGGCGAGTCGGACGGAGACAGGGGGCCGGCGAGTCGGACGGAGACAGGGGGCCGGCGAGTCGGACGGAGACAGGGGGCCGGCGAGTCGGACGGAGACAGGGGGCCGGCGAGTCGGACGGAGACAGGGGGCCGGCGAGTCGGACGGAGACAGGGGGCCGGCGAGTCGGACGGAGACAGGGGGCCGGCGAGTCGAACGGAGACAGGGGGCCGGCGAGTCGGACGGAGACAGGGGGCCGGCGAGTCGGACGGAGACAGGGGGCCGGCGAGTCGGACGGAGACCGGGGGCCGGCGAGTGGGACGGAGACTGGGGGCCGGCGAGTCGGACGGAGTCTGGGGGCCGGCGAGTCGGACGGAGACAGGGGGCCGGCGAGTCGGACGGAGACAGGGGGCCGGCGAGTGGGACGGAGACTGGGGGCCGGCGAGTGGGACGGAGACTGGGGGCCGGCGAGTGGGACGGAGACTGGGGGCCGGCGAGTGGGACGGAGACTGGGGGCCGGCGAGTGGGACGGAGACCGGGGGCCGGCGAGTGGGACGGAGACCGGGGGCCGGCGAGTGGGACGGAGACCGGGGGCCGGCGAGTGGGACGGAGACCGGGGGCCGGCGAGTGGGACGGAGACCTGGGGCCGGCGAGTGGGACGGAGACCGGGGGCCGGCGAGTGGGACGGAGACCGGGGGCCGGCGAGTGGGACGGAGACCGGGGGCCGGCGAGTGGGACGGAGACCGGGGGCCGGCGAGTGGGACGGAGACCGGGGGCCGGCGAGTGGGACGGAGACCGGGGGCCGGCGAGTGGGACGGAGACCGGGGGCCGGCGAGTGGGACGGAGACCGGGGGCCGGCGAATGGGACGGAGACTGGGGGCCGGCGAGTGGGACAGAGACTGGGTCCTGTCTTTGTTCGACTGGAGCAGGACAGAGAGGGAGAGATTCTTAGCAGGAGTGCTGAGGGTGAGCAAAGTACTGATTTATTTCTTTATTTATTTGTTGTATTCCTTGTTTGTTTCGCGGGCTTTTTTCTAGGTTTTAAATTAAGGGAAGTGACGTCAGCTGAAGGGGATTCTGGGAGATTGAGTTCTTCGTCGAAAAGTCAGGTCCCTGGGGTGTTCGGCCTCTTTGTGAGTGGGACAGAGACAGGGGTCCGGTGAGTGGGACAGAGACAGGGGTCCGGTGCGTGGGACAGAGACAGGGGGCCGGTGAGTGCGACAGAGACAGGGGGCCAGTGAGTGCGATAGAGACAGGGGGCCGGTGAGTGCGACAGAGACAGCGGTCCGGTGAGTGCGACAGAGACAGGGGGCCGGTGCGTGCGACAGAGACAGGGGTCCGGTGAGTGGGACAGAGACTGGGGTCCGGCGAGTCGGACAGAGACTGGGGTCCGGCGAGTCGGACAGAGACTGGGGTCCGGCGAGTCGGACAGAGACTGGGGTCCGGCGGGTCGCACAGAGACTGGGGGCCGGCGAGTCGGACAGAGACTGGGGGCCGGCGAGTGGGACAGAGACTGGGTCCTGTCTTTGTTCGACTGGAGCAGGACAGAGAGGGAGAGATTCTTAGCAGGAGTGCTGAGGGTGAGCAAAGTACTGATTTATTTCTTTATTTATTTGTTGTATTCCTTGTTTGTTTCGCGGGCTTTTTTCTAGGTTTTAAATTAAGGGAAGTGACGTCAGCTGAAGGGGATTCTGGGAGATTGAGTTCTTCGTCGAAAAGTCAGGTCCCTGGGGTGTTCGGCCTCTTTGTGAGTGGGACAGAGACAGGGGTCCGGTGAGTGGGACAGAGACAGGGGTCCGGTGCGTGGGACAGAGACAGGGGGCCGGTGAGTGCGACAGAGACAGGGGGCCAGTGAGTGCGATAGAGACAGGGGGCCGGTGAGTGCGACAGAGACAGCGGTCCGGTGAGTGCGACAGAGACAGGGGGCCGGTGCGTGCGACAGAGACAGGGGTCCGGTGAGTGGGACAGAGACTGGGGTCCGGCGAGTCGGACAGAGACTGGGGTCCGGCGAGTCGGACAGAGACTGGGGTCCGGCGAGTCGGACAGAGACTGGGGTCCGGCGGGTCGGACAGAGACTGGGGGCCGGCGAGTCGGACAGAGACTGGGGGCCGGCGAGTCGGACAGAGACTGGGGGCCGGCGAGTCGGACAGAGACTGGGGGCCGGCGAGTGGGACAGAGACTGGGGGCCGACGAGTGGGACAGAGACTGGGGGCCGGCGAGTGGGACAGAGACTGGGGGCCGGCGAGTGGGACAGAGACTGGGGGCCGGCGAGTGGGACAGAGTCTGGGGGCCGGCGAGTCGGACGGAGACAGGGGGCCGGCGAGTCGGACGGAGACAGGGGGCCGGCGAGTCGGACGGAGACAGGGGGCCGGCGAGTCGGACGGAGACAGGGGGCCGGCGAGTCGGACGGAGACAGGGGGCCGGCGAGTCGGACGGAGACAGGGGGCCGGCGAGTCGGACGGAGACAGGGGGCCGGCGAGTCGGACGGAGACAGGGGGCCGGCGAGTCGGACGGAGACAGGGGGCCGGCGAGTCGGACGGAGACAGGGGGCCGGCGAGTGGGACAGAGACTGGGGGCCGGCGAGTGGGACAGAGACTGGGGGCCGGCGAGTGGGACAGAGACTGGGGGCCGGCGAGTGGGACAGAGTCTGGGGGCCGGCGAGTCGGACGGAGACAGGGGGCCGGCGAGTCGGACGGAGACAGGGGGCCGGCGAGTCGGACGGAGACAGGGGGCCGGCGAGTCGGACGGAGACAGGGGGCCGGCGAGTCGGACGGAGACAGGGGGCCGGCGAGTCGGACGGAGACAGGGGGCCGGCGAGTCGGACGGAGACAGGGGGCCGGCGAGTCGGACGGAGACAGGGGGCCGGCGAGTCGGACGGAGACAGGGGGCCGGCGAGTCGGACGGAGACAGGGGGCCGGCGAGTCGGACGGAGACAGGGGGCCGGCGAGTCGGACGGAGACAGGGGGCCGGCGAGTCGGACGGAGACAGGGGGCCGGCGAGTCGGACGGAGACAGGGGGCCGGCGAGTCGGACGGAGACAGGGGGCCGGCGAGTCGGACGGAGACAGGGGGCCGGCGAGTCGGACGGAGACAGGGGGCCGGCGAGTCGGACGGAGACAGGGGGCCGGCGAGTCGGACGGAGACAGGGGGCCGGCGAGTCGGACGGAGACAGGGGGCCGGCGAGTCGGACGGAGACAGGGGGCCGGCGAGTCGGACGGAGACAGGGGGCCGGCGAGTCGGACGGAGACAGGGGGCCGGCGAGTCGGACGGAGACAGGGGGCCGGCGAGTGGGACGGAGACCGGGGGCCGGCGAGTGGGACGGAGACCGGGGGCCGGCGAGTGGGACGGAGACTGGGGGCCGGCGAGTGGGACGGAGACTGGGGGCCGGCGAGTGGGACAGAGACTGGGTCCTGTCTTTGTTCGACTGGAGCAGGACAGAGAGGGAGAGATTCTTAGCAGGAGTGCTGAGGGTGAGCAAAGTACTGATTTATTTCTTTATTTATTTGTTGTATTCCTTGTTTGTTTCGCGGGCTTTTTTCTAGGTTTTAAATTAAGGGAAGTGACGTCAGCTGAAGGGGATTCTGGGAGATTGAGTTCTTCGTCGAAAAGTCAGGTCCCTGGGGTGTTCGGCCTCTTTGTGAGTGGGACAGAGACAGGGGTCCGGTGAGTGTGACAGAGACAGGGGTCCGGTGCGTGGGACAGAGACAGGGGGCCGGTGAGTGCGACAGAGACAGGGGGCCAGTGAGTGCGATAGAGACAGGGGGCCGGTGAGTGCGACAGAGACAGGGGTCCGGCGAGTGGGACAGAGACTGGGGGCCGGTGCGTGCGACAGAGACAGGGGTCCGGCGAGTGGGACAGAGACTGGGGTCCGGCGAGTCGGACAGAGACTGGGGTCCGGCGAGTCGGACAGAGACTGGGGTCCGGCGAGTCGGACAGAGACTGGGGGCCGGCGAGTCGGACAGAGACTGGGGGCCGGCGAGTCGGACAGAGACTGGGGGCCGGCGAGTCGGACAGAGACTGGGGGCCGGCGAGTGGGACAGAGACTGGGGGCCGACGAGTGGGACGGAGACTGGGGGCCGGCGAGTGGGACAGAGACTGGGGGCCGGCGAGTGGGACAGAGACTGGGGGCCGGTGAGTGGGACAGAGACTGGGGGCCGGCGAGTCGGACGGAGACAGGGGGCCGGCGAGTCGGACGGAGACAGGGGGCCGGCGAGTCGGACGGAGACAGGGGGCCGGCGAGTCGGACGGAGACAGGGGGCCGGCGAGTCGGACGGAGACAGGGGGCCGGCGAGTCGGACGGAGACAGGGGGCCGGCGAGTCGGACGGAGACAGGGGGCCGGCGAGTCGGACGGAGACAGGGGGCCGGCGAGTCGGACGGAGACAGGGGGCCGGCGAGTCGGACGGAGACAGGGGGCCGGCGAGTCGGACGGAGACAGGGGGCCGGCGAGTCGGACGGAGACAGGGGGCCGGCGAGTCGGACGGAGACAGGGGGCCGGCGAGTCGGACGGAGACAGGGGGCCGGCGAGTCGGACGGAGACAGGGGGCCGGCGAGTCGGACGGAGACAGGGGGCCGGCGAGTCGGACGGAGACAGGGGGCCGGCGAGTCGGACGGAGACAGGGGGCCGGCGAGTCGGACGGAGACAGGGGGCCGGCGAGTCGGACGGAGACAGGGGGCCGGCGAGTCGGACGGAGACAGGGGGCCGGCGAGTCGGACGGAGACAGGGGGCCGGCGAGTCGGACGGAGACAGGGGGCCGGCGAGTCGGACGGAGACAGGGGGCCGGCGAGTCGGACGGAGACAGGGGGCCGGCGAGTCGGACGGAGACAGGGGGCCGGCGAGTCGGACGGAGACAGGGGGCCGGCGAGTCGGACGGAGACAGGGGGCCGGCGAGTCGGACGGAGACAGGGGGCCGGCGAGTCGGACGGAGACAGGGGGCCGGCGAGTCGGACGGAGACAGGGGGCCGGCGAGTCGGACGGAGACAGGGGGCCGGCGCGTCGGACGGAGACAGGGGGCCGGCGAGTCGGACGGAGACAGGGGGCCGGCGAGTCGGACGGAGACAGGGGGCCGGCGAGTCGGACGGAGACAGGGGGCCGGCGAGTCGGACGGAGACAGGGGGCCGGCGAGTCGGACGGAGACAGGGGGCCGGCGAGTCGGACGGAGACAGGGGGCCGGCGAGTCGGACGGAGACAGGGGGCCGGCGAGTCGGACGGAGACAGGGGGCCGGCGAGTCGGACGGAGACAGGGGGCCGGCGAGTCGGACGGAGACAGGGGGCCGGCGAGTCGGACGGAGACAGGGGTCCGGCGAGTCGGACGGAGACTGGTGGCCGGCGAGTCGGACGGAGACTGGGGGCCGGCGAGTGGGACGGAGACTGGGGGCCGGCGAGTGGGACGGAGACTGGGGGCCGGCGAGTGGGACGGAGACTGGGGGCCGGCGAGTGGGACGGAGACTGGGGGCCGGCGAGTGGGACGGAGACTGGGGGCCGGCGAGTGGGCGGAGACTGGGGGCCGGCGAGTGGGACGGAGACTGGGGGCCGGCGAGTCGGACGGAGACAGGGGGCCGGCGAGTCGGACGGAGACAGGGGTCCGGCGAGTCGGACGGAGACTGGTGGCCGGCGAGTCGGACGGAGACTGGGGGCCGGCGAGTGGGACGGAGACTGGGGGCCGGCGAGTGGGACGGAGACTGGGGGCCGGCGAGTGGGACGGAGACTGGGGGCCGGCGAGTGGGACGGAGACTGGGGGCCGGCGAGGGGGACGGAGACTGGGGGCCGGCGAGTGGGATGGAGACTGGGGGCCGGCGAGTGGGACGGAGACTGGGGGCCGGCGAGTGGGCGGAGACTGGGGGCCGGCGAGTGGGACGGAGACTGGGGGCCGGCGAGTGGGACGGAGACTGGGGGCCGGCGAGTGGGACGGAGACTGGGGGCCGGCGAGTGGGACGGAGACTGGGGGCCGGCGAGTGGGACGGAGACTGGGGGCCGGCGAGTGGGACGGAGACTGGGGGCCGGCGAGTGGGACGGAGACTGGGGGCCGGCGAGTGGGACGGAGACTGGGGGCCGGCGAGTGGGACGGAGACTGGGGCCCGGCGAGTGGGACGGAGACTGGGGGCCGGCGAGTGGGACGGAGACTGGGGGCCGGCGAGTGGGACGGAGACTGGGGGCCGGCGAGTGGGACGGAGACTGGGGGCCGGCGAGTGGGACGGAGACTGGGGGCCGACGAGTGGGACGGAGACTGGGGGCCGGCGAGTGGGACGGAGACTGGGGGCCGGCGAGTGGGACGGAGACTGGGGGCCGGCGAGTGGGACGGAGACCGGGGGCCGGCGAGTGGGACGGAGACCGGGGGCCGGCGAGTGGGACGGAGACCGGGGGCCGGCGAGTGGGACGGAGACCGGGGGCCGGCGAGTGGGACGGAGACCGGGGGCCGGCGAGTGGGACGGAGTCTGGGGGCCGGCGAGTCGGACGGAGACAGGGGGCCGGCGAGTCGGACGGAGACAGGGGGCCGGCGAGTCGGACGGAGACAGGGGGCCGGCGAGTCGGACGGAGACAGGGGGCCGGCGAGTCGGACGGAGACAGGGGGCCGGCGAGTCGGACGGAGACAGGGGGCCGGCGAGTCGGACGGAGACAGGGGGCCGGCGAGTCGGACGGAGACAGGGGGCCGGCGAGTCGGACGGAGACAGGGGGCCGGCGAGTCGGACGGAGACAGGGGGCCGGCGAGTCGGACGGAGACAGGGGGCCGGCGAGTCGGACGGAGACAGGGGGCCGGCGAGTCGGACGGAGACAGGGGGCCGGCGAGTCGGACGGAGACAGGGGGCCGGCGAGTCGGACGGAGACAGGGGGCCGGCGAGTCGGACGGAGACAGGGGGCCGGCGAGTCGGACGGAGACAGGGGGCCGGCGAGTCGGACGGAGACAGGGGGCCGGCGAGTCGGACGGAGACAGGGGGCCGGCGAGTCGGACGGAGACAGGGGGCCGGCGAGTCGGACGGAGACAGGGGGCCGGCGAGTCGGACGGAGACAGGGGGCCGGCGAGTCGGACGGAGACAGGGGGCCGGCGAGTCGGACGGAGACAGGGGGCCGGCGAGTCGGACGGAGACAGGGGGCCGGCGAGTCGGACGGAGACAGGGGGCCGGCGAGTCGGACGGAGACAGGGGGCCGGCGAGTCGGACGGAGACAGGGGGCCGGCGAGTCGGACGGAGACAGGGGGCCGGCGAGTGGGACGGAGACTGGGGGCCGGCGAGTGGGACGGAGACTGGGGGCCGGCGAGTGGGACGGAGACTGGGGGCCGGCGAGTGGGACGGAGACTGGGGGCCGGCGAGTGGGACGGAGACTGGGGGCCGGCGAGTGGGACGGAGACTGGGGGCCGGCGAGTGGGACGGAGACCGGGGGCCGACGAGTGGGACGGAGACTGGGGGCCGGCGAGTGGGACGGAGACCGGGGGCCGGCGAGTGGGACGGAGACCGGGGGCCGGCGAGTGGGACGGAGACCGGGGGCCGCCGAGTGGGACGGAGACCGGGGGCCGGCGAGTGGGACGGAGACCGGGGGCCGGCGAGTGGGACGGAGACCGGGGGCCGGCGAGTGGGACGGAGACCGGGGGCCGGCGAGTGGGACGGAGACCGGGGGCCGGCGAGTGGGACGGAGACCGGGGGCCGGCGAGTGGGACGGAGACCGGGGGCCGGCGAGTGGGACGGAGACCGGGGGCCGGCGAGTGGGACGGAGACCGGGGGCCGGCGAGTGGGACGGAGACCGGGGGCCGGCGAGTCGGACGGAGACCGGGGGCCGGCGAGTGGGACGGAGACCGGGGGCCGGCGAGTGGGACGGAGACCGGGGGCCGGCGAATGGGACGGAGACTGGGGGCCGGCGAGTGGGACAGAGACTGGGTCCTGTCTTTGTTCGACTGGAGCAGGACAGAGAGGGAGAGATTCTTAGCAGGAGTGCTGAGGGTGAGCAAAGTACTGATTTATTTCTTTATTTATTTGTTGTATTCCTTGTTTGTTTCGCGGGCTTTTTTCTAGGTTTTAAATTAAGGGAAGTGACGTCAGCTGAAGGGGATTCTGGGAGATTGAGTTCTTCGTCGAAAAGTCAGGTCCCTGGGGTGTTCGGCCTCTTTGTGAGTGGGACAGAGACAGGGGTCCGGTGAGTGGGACAGAGACAGGGGTCCGGTGCGTGGGACAGAGACAGGGGGCCGGTGAGTGCGACAGAGACAGGGGGCCAGTGAGTGCGATAGAGACAGGGGGCCGGTGAGTGCGACAGAGACAGCGGTCCGGTGAGTGCGACAGAGACAGGGGGCCGGTGCGTGCGACAGAGACAGGGGTCCGGTGAGTGGGACAGAGACTGGGGTCCGGCGAGTCGGACAGAGACTGGGGTCCGGCGAGTCGGACAGAGACTGGGGTCCGGCGAGTCGGACAGAGACTGGGGTCCGGCGGGTCGCACAGAGACTGGGGGCCGGCGAGTCGGACAGAGACTGGGGGCCGGCGAGTCGGACAGAGACTGGGGGCCGGCGAGTCGGACAGAGACTGGGGGCCGGCGAGTCGGACAGAGACTGGGGGCCGGCGAGTGGGACAGAGACTGGGGGCCGACGAGTGGGACAGAGACTGGGGGCCGGCGAGTGGGACAGAGACTGGGGGCCGGTGAGTGGGACGGAGACTGGGGGCCGGCGAGTCGGACGGAGACAGGGGGCCGGCGAGTCGGACGGAGACAGGGGGCCGGCGAGTGGGACGGAGACTGGGGGCCGGCGAGTCGGACGGAGACAGGGGGCCGGCGAGTCGGACGGAGACAGGGGGCCGGCGAGTCGGACGGAGACAGGGGGCCGGCGAGTCGGACGGAGACAGGGGGCCGGCGAGTCGGACGGAGACAGGGGGCCGGCGAGTCGGACGGAGACAGGGGGCCGGCGAGTCGGACGGAGACAGGGGGCCGGCGAGTCGGACGGAGACAGGGGGCCGGCGAGTCGGACGGAGACAGGGGGCCGGCGAGTCGGACGGAGACAGGGGGCCGGCGAGTCGGACGGAGACAGGGGGCCGGCGAGTCGGACGGAGACAGGGGGCCGGCGAGTCGGACGGAGACAGGGGGCCGGCGAGTCGGACGGAGACAGGGGGCTGGCGAGTCGGACGGAGACAGGGGGCCGGCGAGTCGGACGGAGACAGGGGGCCGGCGAGTCGGACGGAGACAGGGGGCCGGCGAGTCGGACGGAGACAGGGGGCCGGCGAGTCGGACGGAGACAGGGGGCCGGCGAGTCGGACGGAGACAGGGGGCCGGCGAGTCGGACGGAGACAGGGGGCCGGCGAGTCGGACGGAGACAGGGGGCCGGCGAGTCGGACGGAGACAGGGGGCCGGCGAGTCGGACGGAGACAGGGGGCCGGCGAGTCGGACGGAGACAGGGGGCCGGCGAGTCGGACGGAGACAGGGGGCCGGCGAGTCGGACGGAGACAGGGGGCCGGCGAGTCGGACGGAGACAGGGGGCCGGCGAGTCGGACGGAGACAGGGGGCCGGCGAGTCGGACGGAGACAGGGGGCCGGCGAGTCGGACAGAGACAGGGGGCCGGCGAGTCGGACGGAGACAGGGGGCCGGCGAGTCGGACGGAGACAGGGGGCCGGCGAGTCGGACGGAGACAGGGGGCCGGCGAGTCGGACGGAGACAGGGGGCCGGCGAGTCGGACGGAGACAGGGGGCCGGCGAGTCGGACGGAGACAGGGGGCCGGCGAGTCGGACGGAGACAGGGGGCCGGCGAGTCGGACGGAGACAGGGGGCCGGCGAGTCGGACGGAGACAGGGGGCCGGCGAGTCGGACGGAGACAGGGGGCCGGCGAGTGGGACGGAGACCGGGGGCCGGCGAGTGGGACGGAGACCGGGGGCCGGCGAGTGGGACGGAGTCTGGGGGCCGGTGAGTCGGACGGAGACAGGGGGCCGGCGAGTCGGACGGAGACAGGGGGCCGGCGAGTGGGACGGAGACTGGGGGCCGGCGAGTGGGACGGAGACTGGGGGCCGGCGAGTGGGACGGAGACTGGGGGCCGGCGAGTGGGACGGAGACTGGGGGCCGGCGAGTGGGACGGAGACTGGGGGCCGGCGAGTGGTACGGAGACTGGGGGCCGGCGAGTGGGACGGAGACTGGGGGCCGGCGAGTGAGACGGAGACTGGGGGCCGGCGAGTGGGACGGAGACTGCGGGCCGGCGAGTGGGACGGAGACCGGGGGCCGGCGAGTGGGACGGAGACCGGGGGCCGGCGAGTGGGACGGAGACCGGGGGCCGGCGAGTGGGACGGAGACCGGGGGCCGGCGAGTGGGACGGAGACCGGGGGCCGGCGAGTGGGACGGAGACAGGGGGCCGGCGAGTGGGACGGAGACCGGGGGCCGGCGAGTGGGACGGAGACCGGGGGCCGGCGAGTGGGACGGAGACCGGGGGCCGGCGAGTGGGACGGAGACCGGGGGCCGGCGAGTGGGACGGAGACCGGGGGCCGGCGAGTGGGACGGAGACCGGGGGCCGGCGAGTGGGACGGAGACCGGGGGCCGGCGAGTGGGACGGAGACCGGGGGCCGGCGAGTGGGACGGAGACCGGGGGCCGGCGAGTGGGACGGAGACCGGGGGCCGGCGAGTGGGACGGAGACCGGGGGCCGGCGAGTGGGACGGAGACCGGGGGCCGGCGAGTGGGACGGAGACCGGGGGCCGGCGAGTGGGACGGAGACCGGGGGCCGGCGAGTGGGACGGAGACCGGGGGCCGGCGAGTGGGACGGAGACCGGGGGCCGGCGAGTGGGACGGAGACTGGGGGCCGGCGAGTGGGACAGAGACTGGGTCCTGTCTTTGTTCGACTGGAGCAGGACAGAGAGGGAGAGATTCTTAGCAGGAGTGCTGAGGGTGAGCAAAGTACTGATTTATTTCTTTATTTATTTGTTGTATTCCTTGTTTGTTTCGCGGGCTTTTTTCTAGGTTTTAAATTAAGGGAAGTGACGTCAGCTGAAGGGGATTCTGGGAGATTGAGTTCTTCGTCGAAAAGTCAGGTCCCTGGGGTGTTCGGCCTCTTTGTGAGTGGGACAGAGACAGGGGGCCGGTGAGTGCGACAGAGACAGGGGGCCGGTGAGTGCGATAGAGACAGGGGGCCGGTGAGTGCGACAGAGACAGCGGTCCGGTGAGTGCGACAGAGACAGGGGGCCGGTGCGTGCGACAGAGACAGGGGTCCGGTGAGTGGGACAGAGACTGGGGTCCGGCGAGTCGGACAGAGACTGGGGTCCGGCGAGTCGGACAGAGACTGGGGTCCGGCGAGTCGGACAGAGACTGGGGTCCGGCGAGTCGGACAGAGACTGGGGTCCGGCGAGTCGGACAGAGACTGGGGGCCGGCGGGTCGGACAGAGACTGGGGGCCGGCGAGTCGGACAGAGACTGGGGGCCGGCGAGTCGGACAGAGACTGGGGGCCGGCGAGTCGGACAGAGACTGGGGGCCGGCGAGTGGGACAGAGACTGGGGGCCGACGAGTGGGACAGAGACTGGGGGCCGGCGAGTGGGACAAAGACTGGGGGCCGGCGAGTGGGACAGAGACTGGGGGCCGGCGAGTGGGACAGAGTCTGGGGGCCGGCGAGTCGGACGGAGACAGGGGGCCGGCGAGTCGGACGGAGACAGGGGGCCGGCGAGTCGGACGGAGACAGGGGGCCGGCGAGTCGGACGGAGACAGGGGGCCGGCGAGTCGGACGGAGACAGGGGGCCGGCGAGTCGGACGGAGACAGGGGGCCGGCGAGTCGGACGGAGACAGGGGGCCGGCGAGTCGGACGGAGACAGGGGGCCGGCGAGTCGGACGGAGACAGGGGGCCGGCGAGTCGGACGGAGACAGGGGGCCGGCGAGTCGGACGGAGACAGGGGGCCGGCGAGTCGGACGGAGACAGGGGGCCGGCGAGTCGGACGGAGACAGGGGGCCGGCGAGTCGGACGGAGACAGGGGGCCGGCGAGTCGGACGGAGACAGGGGGCCGGCGAGTCGGACGGAGACAGGGGGCCGGCGAGTCGGACGGAGACAGGGGGCCGGCGAGTCGGACGGAGACAGGGGGCCGGCGAGTCGGACGGAGACAGGGGGCCGGCGAGTCGGACGGAGACAGGGGGCCGGCGAGTCGGACGGAGACAGGGGGCCGGCGAGTCGGACGGAGACAGGGGGCCGGCGAGTCGGACGGAGACAGGGGGCCGGCGAGTCGGACGGAGACAGGGGGCCGGCGAGTCGGACGGAGACAGGGGGCCGGCGAGTCGGACGGAGACAGGGGGCCGGCGAGTGGGACGGAGACCGGGGGCCGGCGAGTGGGACGGAGACCGGGGGCCGGCGAGTGGGACGGAGTCTGGGGGCCGGTGAGTCGGACGGAGACAGGGGGCCGGCGAGTCGGACGGAGACAGGGGGCCGGCGAGTGGGACGGAGACTGGGGGCCGGCGAGTGGGACGGAGACTGGGGGCCGGCGAGTGGGACGGAGACTGGGGGCCGGCGAGTGGGACGGAGACTGGGGGCCGGCGAGTGGGACGGAGACTGGGGGCCGGCGAGTGGGACGGAGACTGGGGGCCGGCGAGTGGTACGGAGACTGGGGGCCGGCGAGTGGGACGGAGACTGGGGGCCGGCGAGTGAGACGGAGACTGGGGGCCGGCGAGTGGGACGGAGACTGCGGGCCGGCGAGTGGGACGGAGACCGGGGGCCGGCGAGTGGGACGGAGACCGGGGGCCGGCGAGTGGGACGGAGACCGGGGGCCGGCGAGTGGGACGGAGACCGGGGGCCGGCGAGTGGGACGGAGACCGGGGGCCGGCGAGTGGGACGGAGACCGGGGGCCGGCGAGTGGGACGGAGACCGGGGGCCGGCGAGTGGGACGGAGACCGGGGGCCGGCGAGTGGGACGGAGACCGGGGGCCGGCGAGTGGGACGGAGACCGGGGGCCGGCGAGTGGGACGGAGACCGGGGGCCGGCGAGTGGGACGGAGACCGGGGGCCGGCGAGTGGGACGGAGACCGGGGGCCGGCGAGTGGGACGGAGACCGGGGGCCGGCGAGTGGGACGGAGACCGGGGGCCGGCGAGTGGGACGGAGACCGGGGGCCGGCGAGTGGGACGGAGACCGGGGGCCGGCGAGTGGGACGGAGACCGGGGGCCGGCGAGTGGGACGGAGACCGGGGGCCGGCGAGTGGGACGGAGACCGGGGGCCGGCGAGTGGGACGGAGACCGGGGGCCGGCGAGTGGGACGGAGACCGGGGGCCGGCGAGTGGGACGGAGACTGGGGGCCGGCGAGTGGGACAGAGACTGGGTCCTGTCTTTGTTCGACTGGAGCAGGACAGAGAGGGAGAGATTCTTAGCAGGAGTGCTGAGGGTGAGCAAAGTACTGATTTATTTCTTTATTTATTTGTTGTATTCCTTGTTTGTTTCGCGGGCTTTTTTCTAGGTTTTAAATTAAGGGAAGTGACGTCAGCTGAAGGGGATTCTGGGAGATTGAGTTCTTCGTCGAAAAGTCAGGTCCCTGGGGTGTTCGGCCTCTTTGTGAGTGGGACAGAGACAGGGGGCCGGTGAGTGCGACAGAGACAGGGGGCCGGTGAGTGCGATAGAGACAGGGGGCCGGTGAGTGCGACAGAGACAGCGGTCCGGTGAGTGCGACAGAGACAGGGGGCCGGTGCGTGCGACAGAGACAGGGGTCCGGTGAGTGGGACAGAGACTGGGGTCCGGCGAGTCGGACAGAGACTGGGGTCCGGCGAGTCGGACAGAGACTGGGGTCCGGCGAGTCGGACAGAGACTGGGGTCCGGCGAGTCGGACAGAGACTGGGGTCCGGCGAGTCGGACAGAGACTGGGGGCCGGCGGGTCGGACAGAGACTGGGGGCCGGCGAGTCGGACAGAGACTGGGGGCCGGCGAGTCGGACAGAGACTGGGGGCCGGCGAGTCGGACAGAGACTGGGGGCCGGCGAGTGGGACAGAGACTGGGGGCCGACGAGTGGGACAGAGACTGGGGGCCGGCGAGTGGGACAAAGACTGGGGGCCGGTGAGTGGGACAGAGACTGGGGGCCGGCGAGTGGGACAGAGTCTGGGGGCCGGCGAGTCGGACGGAGACAGGGGGCCGGCGAGTCGGACGGAGACAGGGGGCCGGCGAGTCGGACGGAGACAGGGGGCCGGCGAGTCGGACGGAGACAGGGGGCCGGCGAGTCGGACGGAGACAGGGGGCCGGCGAGTCGGACGGAGACAGGGGGCCGGCGAGTCGGACGGAGACTGGGTCCTGTCTTTGTTCGACTGGAGCAGGACAGAGAGGGAGAGATTCTTAGCAGGAGTGCTGAGGGTGAGCAAAGTACTGATTTATTTCTTTATTTATTTGTTGTATTCCTTGTTTGTTTCGCGGGCTTTTTTCTAGGTTTTAAATTAAGGGAAGTGACGTCAGCTGAAGGGGATTCTGGGAGATTGAGTTCTTCGTCGAAAAGTCAGGTCCCTGGGGTGTTCGGCCTCTTTGTGAGTGGGACAGAGACAGGGGTCCGGTGAGTGGGACAGAGACAGGGGTCCGGTGCGTGGGACAGAGACAGGGGGCCGGTGAGTGCGACAGAGACAGGGGGCCAGTGAGTGCGATAGAGACAGGGGGCCGGTGAGTGCGACAGAGACAGCGGTCCGGTGAGTGCGACAGAGACAGGGGGCCGGTGCGTGCGACAGAGACAGGGGTCCGGTGAGTGGGACAGAGACTGGGGTCCGGCGAGTCGGACAGAGACTGGGGTCTGGCGAGTCGGACAGAGACTGGGTTCCGGCGAGTCGGACAGAGAGTGGGGGCCGGCGGGTCGGACAGAGACTGGGGGCCGGCGAGTCGGACAGAGACTGGGGGCCGGCGAGTCGGACAGAGACTGGGGGCCGGCGAGTCGGACAGAGACTGGGGGCCGGCGAGTGGGACAGAGACTGGGGGCCGACGAGTGGGACAGAGACTGGGGGCCGGCGAGTGGGACAGAGACTGGGGGCCGGCGAGTGGGACAGAGTCTGGGGGCCGGCGAGTCGGACGGAGACAGGGGGCCGGCGAGTCGGACGGAGACAGGGGGCCGGCGAGTCGGACGGAGACAGGGGGCCGGCGAGTCGGACGGAGACAGGGGGCCGGCGAGTCGGACGGAGACAGGGGGCCGGCGAGTCGGACGGAGACAGGGGGCCGGCGAGTCGGACGGAGACAGGGGGCCGGCGAGTCGGACGGAGACAGGGGGCCGGCGAGTCGGACGGAGACAGGGGGCCGGCGAGTCGGACGGAGACAGGGGGCCGGCGAGTCGGACGGAGACAGGGGGCCGGCGAGTCGGACGGAGACAGGGGGCCGGCGAGTGGGACGGAGACAGGGGGCCGGCGAGTGGGACGGAGACTGGGGGCCGGCGAGTGGGACGGAGACTGGGGGCCGGCGAGTGGGACGGAGACTGGGGGCCGGCGAGTGGGACGGAGACCGGGGGCCGGCGAGTGAGACGGAGACCGGGGGCCGGCGAGTGGGACGGAGACCGGGGGCCGGCGAGTGGGACAGAGACTGGGGGCCGGCGAGTGGGACGGAGTCTGGGGGCCGGCGAGTCGGACGGAGACAGGGGGCCGGCGAGTCGGACGGAGACAGGGGGCCGGCGAGTCGGACGGAGACAGGGGGCCGGCGAGTCGGACGGAGACAGGGGGCCGGCGAGTCGGACGGAGACAGGGGGCCGGCGAGTCGGACGGAGACAGGGGGCCGGCGAGTCGGACGGAGACAGGGGGCCGGCGAGTCGGACGGAGACAGGGGGCCGGCGAGTCGGACGGAGACAGGGGGCCGGCGAGTCGGACGGAGACAGGGGGCCGGCGAGTCGGACGGAGACAGGGGGCCGGCGAGTCGGACGGAGACAGGGGGCCGGCGAGTCGGACGGAGACAGGGGGCCGGCGAGTCGGACGGAGACAGGGGGCCGGCGAGTCGGACGGAGACAGGGGGCCGGCGAGTCGGACGGAGACAGGGGGCCGGCGAGTCGGACGGAGACAGGGGGCCGGCGAGTCGGACGGAGACAGGGGGCCGGCGAGTCGGACGGAGACAGGGGGCCGGCGAGTCGGACGGAGACAGGGGGCCGGCGAGTCGGACGGAGACAGGGGGCCGGCGAGTCGGACGGAGACAGGGGGCCGGCGAGTCGGACGGAGACAGGGGGCCGGCGAGTCGGACGGAGACAGGGGGCCGGCGAGTCGGACGGAGACAGGGGGCCGGCGAGTCGGACGGAGACAGGGGGCCGGCGAGTCGGACGGAGACAGGGGGCCGGCGAGTCGGACGGAGACAGGGGGCCGGGGAGTCGGACGGAGACAGGGGGCCGGCGAGTCGGACGGAGACAGGGGGCCGGCGAGTCGGACGGAGACAGGGGGCCGGCGAGTCGGACGGAGACAGGGGGCCGGCGAGTCGGACGGAGACAGGGGGCCGGCGAGTCGGACGGAGACAGGGGGCCGGCGAGTCGGACGGAGACAGGGGGCCGGCGAGTCGGACGGAGACAGGGGGCCGGCGAGTCGGACGGAGACAGGGGGCCGGCGAGTCGGACGGAGACAGGGGGCCGGCGAGTCGGACGGAGACAGGGGGCCGGCGAGTCGGACGGAGACAGGGGGCCGGCGAGTCGGAAGGAGACAGGGGGCCGGCGAGTCGGACGGAGACAGGGGGCCGGCGAGTCGGACGGAGACAGGGGGCCGGCGAGTCGGACGGAGACAGGGGGCCGGCGAGTCGGACGGAGACAGGGGGCCGGCGAGTCGGACGGAGACAGGGGGCCGGCGAGTCGGACGGAGACAGGGGGCCGGCGAGTCGGACGGAGACAGGGGGCCGGCGAGTCGGACGGAGACAGGGGGCCGGCGAGTCGGACGGAGACAGGGGGCCGGCGAGTCGGACGGAGACAGGGGGCCGGCGAGTCGGACGGAGACAGGGGTCCGGCGAGTCGGACGGAGACTGGTGGCTGGCGAGTCGGACGGAGACTGGGGGCCGGCGAGTGGGACGGAGACTGGGGGCCGGCGAGTGGGACGGAGACTGGGGGCCGGCGAGTGGGACGGAGACTGGGGGCCGGCGAGTGGGACGGAGACTGGGGGCCGGCGAGTGGGACGGAGACTGGGGGCCGGCGAGTGGGCGGAGACTGGGGGCCGGCGAGTGGGACGGAGACTGGGGGCCGGCGAGTCGGACGGAGACAGGGGGCCGGCGAGTGGGACGGAGACTGTGGGACGGAGACTGGGGGCCGGCGAGTGGGACGGAGACTGGGGGCCGGCGAGTGGGACGGAGACTGGGGGCCGGCGAGTGGGACGGAGACTGGGGGCCGGCGAGTGGGACGGAGACTGGGGGCCGGCGAGTGGGACGGAGACTGGGGGCCGGCGAGTGGGACGGAGACTGGGGGCCGGCGAGTGGGACGGAGACTGCGGGCCGGCGAGTGGGACGGAGACCGGGGGCCGGCGAGTGGGACGGAGACCGGGGGCCGGCGAGTGGGACGGAGACCGGGGGCCGGCGAGTGGGACGGAGACCGGGGGCCGGCGAGTGGGACGGAGACCGGGGGCCGGCGAGTGGGACGGAGACCGGGGGCCGGCGAGTGGGACGGAGACCGGGGGCCGGCGAGTGGGACGGAGACCGGGGGCCGGCGAGTGGGACGGAGACCGGGGGCCGGCGAGTGGGACGGAGACCGGGGGCCGGCGAGTGGGACGGAGACCGGGGGCCGGCGAGTGGGACGGAGACCGGGGGCCGGCGAGTGGGACGGAGACCGGGGGCCGGCGAGTGGGACGGAGACCGGGGGCCGTCGAGTGGGACGGAGACCGGGGGCCGGCGAGTGGGACGGAGACCGGGGGCCGGCGAGTGGGACGGAGACCGGGGGCCGGCGAGTGGGACGGAGACCGGGGGCCGGCGAGTGGGACGGAGACCGGGGGCCGGCGAGTGGGACGGAGACCGGGGGCCGGCGAGTGGGACGGAGACCGGGGGCCGGCGAGTGGGACGGAGACCGGGGGCCGGCGAGTGGGACGGAGACTGGGGGCCGGCGAGTGGGACAGAGACTGGGTCCTGTCTTTGTTCGACTGGAGCAGGACCGAGAGGGAGAGATTCTTAGCAGGAGTGCTGAGGGTGAGCAAAGTACTGATTTATTTCTTTATTTATTTGTTGTATTCCTTGTTTGTTTCGCGGGCTTTTTTCTAGGTTTTAAATTAAGGGAAGTGACGTCAGCTGAAGGGGATTCTGGGAGATTGAGTTCTTCGTCGAAAAGTCAGGTCCCTGGGGTGTTCGGCCTCTTTGTGAGTGGGACAGAGACAGGGGTCCGGTGAGTGGGACAGAGACAGGGGTCCGGTGCGTGGGACAGAGACAGGGGGCCGGTGAGTGCGACAGAGACAGGGGGCCAGTGAGTGCGATAGAGACAGGGGGCCGGTGAGTGCGACAGAGACAGCGGTCCGGTGAGTGCGACAGAGACAGGGGGCCGGTGCGTGCGACAGAGACAGGGGTCCGGTGAGTGGGACAGAGACTGGGGTCCGGCGAGTCGGACAGAGACTGGGGTCCGGCGAGTCGGACAGAGACTGGGGTCCGGCGAGTCGGACAGAGACTGGGGGCCGGCGGGTCGGACAGAGACTGGGGGCCGGCGAGTCGGACAGAGACTGGGGGCCGGCGAGTCGGACAGAGACTGGGGGCCGGCGAGTGGGACAGAGACTGGGGGCCGGCGAGTGGGACAGAGACTGGGGGCCGACGAGTGGGACAGAGACTGGGGGCCGGCGAGTGGGACAGAGACTGGGGGCCGGTGAGTGGGACAGAGACTGGGGGCCGGCGAGTGGGACAGAGTCTGGGGGCCGGCGAGTCGGACGGAGACAGGGGGCCGGCGAGTCGGACGGAGACAGGGGGCCGGCGAGTCGGACGGAGACAGGGGGCCGGCGAGTCGGACGGAGACAGGGGGCCGGCGAGTCGGACGGAGACAGGGGGCCGGCGAGTCGGACGGAGACAGGGGGCCGGCGAGTCGGACGGAGACAGGGGGCCGGCGAGTCGGACGGAGACAGGGGGCCGGCGAGTCGGACGGAGACAGGGGGCCGGCGAGTCGGACGGAGACAGGGTGCCGGCGAGTCGGACGGAGACAGGGGGCCGGCGAGTCGGACGGAGACAGGGGGCCGGCGAGTCGGACGGAGACAGGGGGCCGGCGAGTCGGACGGAGACAGGGGGCCGGCGAGTCGGACGGAGACAGGGGGCCGGCGAGTCGGACGGAGACAGGGGGCCGGCGAGTCGGACGGAGACAGGGGGCCGGCGAGTCGGACGGAGACAGGGGGCCGGCGAGTCGGACGGAGACAGGGGGCCGGCGAGTCGGACGGAGACAGGGGGCCGGCGAGTCGGACGGAGACAGGGGGCCGGCGAGTCGGACGGAGACAGGGGGCCGGCGAGTCGGACGGAGACAGGGGGCCGGCGAGTCGGACGGAGACAGGGGGCCGGCGAGTCGGACGGAGACAGGGGGCCGGCGAGTCGGACGGAGACAGGGGGCCGGCGAGTCGGACGGAGACAGGGGGCCGGCGAGTCGGACGGAGACAGGGGGCCGGCGAGTCGGACGGAGACAGGGGGCCGGCGAGTCGGACGGAGACAGGGGGCCGGCGAGTCGGACGGAGACAGGGGGCCGGCGAGTCGGACGGAGACAGGGGGCCGGCGAGTCGGACGGAGACAGGGGGCCGGCGAGTCGGACGGAGACAGGGGGCCGGCGAGTCGGACGGAGACAGGGGGCCGGCGAGTCGGACGGAGACAGGGGGCCGGCGAGTCGGACGGAGACAGGGGGCCGGCGAGTCGGACGGAGACAGGGGTCCGGCGAGTCGGACGGAGACTGGTGGCCGGCGAGTCGGACGGAGACTGGGGGCCGGCGAGTGGGACGGAGACTGGGGGCCGGCGAGTGGGACGGAGACTGGGGGCCGGCGAGTGGGACGGAGACTGGGGGCCGGCGAGTGGGACGGAGACTGGGGGCCGGCGAGTGGGACGGAGACTGGGGGCCGGCGAGTGGGCGGAGACTGGGGGCCGGCGAGTGGGACGGAGACAGGGGGCCGGCAAGTCGGACGGAGACAGGGGGCCGGCGAGTCGGACGGAGACAGGGGTCCGGCGAGTCGGACGGAGACTGGTGGCCGGCGAGTCGGACGGAGACTGGGGGCCGGCGAGTGGGACGGAGACTGGGGGCCGGCGAGTGGGACGGAGACTGGGGGCCGGCGAGTGGGACGGAGACTGGGGGCCGGCGAGTGGGACGGAGACTGGGGGCCGGCGAGGGGGACGGAGACTGGGGGCCGGCGAGTGGGACGGAGACTGGGGGCCGGCGAGTGGGACGGAGACTGGGGGCCGGCGAGTGGGCGGAGACTGGGGGCCGGCGAGTGGGACGGAGACTGGGGGCCGACGAGTGGGACGGAGACTGGGGGCCGGCGAGTGGGACGGAGACTGGGGGCCGGCGAGTGGGACGGAGACTGGGGGCCGGCGAGTGGGACGGAGACTGGGGGCCGGCGAGTGGGACGGAGACTGGGGGCCGGCGAGTGGGACGGAGACTGGGGGCCGGCGAGTGGGACGGAGACTGGGGGCCGGCGAGTGGGACGGAGACTGGGGGCCGGCGAGTGGGACGGAGACTGGGGGCCGGCGAGTGGGACGGAGACTGGGGGCCGGCGAGTGGGACGGAGACTGGGGGCCGGCGAGTGGGACGGAGACTGGGGGCCGGCGAGTGGGACGGAGACTGGGTCCTGTCTTTGTTCGACTGGAGCAGGACAGAGAGGGAGAGATTCTTAGCAGGAGTGCTGAGGGTGAGCAAAGTACTGATTTATTTCTTTATTTATTTGTTGTATTCCTTGTTTGTTTCGCGGGCTTTTTTCTAGGTTTTAAATTAAGGGAAGTGACGTCAGCTGAAGGGGATTCTGGGAGATTGAGTTCTTCGTCGAAAAGTCAGGTCCCTGGGGTGTTCGGCCTCTTTGTGAGTGGGACAGAGACAGGGGTCCGGTGAGTGGGACAGAGACAGGGGTCCGGTGCGTGGGACAGAGACAGGGGGCCGGTGAGTGCGACAGAGACAGGGGGCCAGTGAGTGCGATAGAGACAGGGGGCCGGTGAGTGCGACAGAGACAGCGGTCCGGTGAGTGCGACAGAGACAGGGGGCCGGTGCGTGCGACAGAGACAGGGGTCCGGTGAGTGGGACAGAGACTGGGGTCCGGCGAGTCGGACAGAGACTGGGGTCCGGCGAGTCGGACAGAGACTGGGTTCCGGCGAGTCGGACAGAGACTGGGGGCCGGTGGGTCGGACAGAGACTGGGGGCCGGCGAGTCGGACAGAGACTGGGGGCCGGCGAGTCGGACAGAGACTGGGGGCCGGCGAGTCGGACAGAGACTGGGGGCCGGCGAGTGGGACAGAGACTGGGGGCCGACGAGTGGGACAGAGACTGGGGGCCGGCGAGTGGGACAGAGACTGGGGGCCGGCGAGTGGGACAGAGTCTGGGGGCCGGCGAGTCGGACGGAGACAGGGGGCCGGCGAGTCGGACGGAGACAGGGGGCCGGCGAGTCGGACGGAGACAGGGGGCCGGCGAGTCGGACGGAGACAGGGGGCCGGCGAGTCGGACGGAGACAGGGGGCCGGCGAGTCGGACGGAGACAGGGGGCCGGCGAGTCGGACGGAGACAGGGGGCCGGCGAGTCGGACGGAGACAGGGGGCCGGCGAGTCGGACGGAGACAGGGGGCCGGCGAGTCGGACGGAGACAGGGGGCCGGCGAGTCGGACGGAGACAGGGGGCCGGCGAGTCGGACGGAGACAGGGGGCCGGCGAGTGGGACGGAGACAGGGGGCCGGCGAGTGGGACGGAGACTGGGGGCCGGCGAGTGGGACGGAGACTGGGGGCCGGCGAGTGGGACGGAGACTGGGGGCCGGCGAGTGGGACGGAGACCGGGGGCCGGCGAGTGAGACGGAGACCGGGGGCCGGCGAGTGGGACGGAGACCGGGGGCCGGCGAGTGGGACGGAGACCGGGGGCCGGCGAGTGGGACGGAGTCTGGGGGCCGGCGAGTCGGACGGAGACAGGGGGCCGGCGAGTCGGACGGAGACAGGGGGCCGGCGAGTCGGACGGAGACAGGGGGCCGGCGAGTCGGACGGAGACAGGGGGCCGGCGAGTCGGACGGAGACAGGGGGCCGGCGAGTCGGACGGAGACAGGGGGCCGGCGAGTCGGACGGAGACAGGGGGCCGGCGAGTCGGACGGAGACAGGGGGCCGGCGAGTCGGACGGAGACAGGGGGCCGGCGAGTCGGACGGAGACAGGGGGCCGGCGAGTCGGACGGAGACAGGGGGCCGGCGAGTCGGACGGAGACAGGGGGCCGGCGAGTCGGACGGAGACAGGGGGCCGGCGAGTCGGACGGAGACAGGGGGCCGGCGAGTCGGACGGAGACAGGGGGCCGGCGAGTCGGACGGAGACAGGGGGCCGGCGAGTCGGACGGAGACAGGGGGCCGGCGAGTCGGACGGAGACAGGGGGCCGGCGAGTCGGACGGAGACAGGGGGCCGGCGAGTCGGACGGAGACAGGGGGCCGGCGAGTCGGACGGAGACAGGGGGCCGGCGAGTCGGACGGAGACAGGGGGCCGGCGAGTCGGACGGAGACAGGGGGCCGGCGAGTCGGACGGAGACAGGGGGCCGGCGAGTCGGACGGAGACAGGGGGCCGGCGAGTCGGACGGAGACAGGGGGCCGGCGAGTCGGACGGAGACAGGGGGCCGGCGAGTCGGACGGAGACAGGGGGCCGGCGAGTCGGACGGAGACAGGGGGCCGGCGAGTCGGACGGAGACAGGGGGCCGGCGAGTCGGACGGAGACAGGGGGCCGGCGAGTCGGACGGAGACAGGGGGCCGGCGAGTCGGACGGAGACAGGGGGCCGGCGAGTCGGACGGAGACAGGGGGCCGGCGAGTCGGACGGAGACAGGGGGCCGGCGAGTCGGACGGAGACAGGGGGCCGGCGAGTCGGACGGAGACAGGGGGCCGGCGAGTCGGACGGAGACAGGGGGCCGGCGAGTCGGACGGAGACAGGGGGCCGGCGAGTCGGACGGAGACAGGGGGCCGGCGAGTCGGACGGAGACAGGGGGCCGGCGAGTCGGACGGAGACAGGGGGCCGGCGAGTCGGACGGAGACAGGGGGCCGGCGAGTCGGACGGAGACAGGGGGCCGGCGAGTCGGACGGAGACAGGGGGCCGGCGAGTCGGACGGAGACAGGGGGCCGGCGAGTCGGACGGAGACAGGGGGCCGGCGAGTCGGACGGAGACAGGGGGCCGGCGAGTCGGACGGAGACAGGGGGCCGGCGAGTCGGACGGAGACAGGGGGCCGGCGAGTCGGACGGAGACAGGGGGCCGGCGAGTCGGACGGAGACAGGGGGCCGGCGAGTCGGACGGAGACAGGGGGCCGGCGAGTCGGACGGAGACAGGGGGCCGGCGAGTCGGACGGAGACAGGGGGCCGGCGAGTCGGACGGAGACAGGGGGCCGGCGAGTCGGACGGAGACAGGGGGCCGGCGAGTCGGACGGAGACAGGGGGCCGGCGAGTCGGACGGAGACAGGGGGCCGGCGAGTCGGACGGAGACAGGGGGCCGGCGAGTCGGACGGAGACAGGGGGCCGGCGAGTCGGACGGAGACAGGGGGCCGGCGAGTCGGACGGAGACAGGGGGCCGGCGAGTCGGACGGAGACAGGGGGCCGGCGAGTCGGACGGAGACAGGGGGCCGGCGAGTCGGACGGAGACAGGGGGCCGGCGAGTCGGACGGAGACAGGGGGCCGGCGAGTCGGACGGAGACAGGGGGCCGGCGAGTCGGACGGAGACAGGGGCCGGCGAGTGGGACGGAGACTGGGGGCCGGCGAGTGGGACGGAGACTGGGGGCCGGCGAGTCGGACGGAGACAGGGGGCCGGCGAGTGGGACGGAGACTGTGGGACGGAGACTGTGGGCCGGCGAGTGGGACGGAGACTGGGGGCCGGCGAGTGGGACGGAGACTGGGGGCCGGCGAGTGGGACAGAGACTGGGGGCCGGCGAGTGGGACGGAGACTGGGGGCCGGCGAGTGGGACGGAGACTGGGGGCCGGCGAGTGGGACGGAGACTGGGGGCCGGCGAGTGGGACGGAGACTGGGGGCCGGCGAGTGGGACAGAGACTGGGTCCTGTCTTTGTTCGACTGGAGCAGGACAGAGAGGGAGAGATTCTTAGCAGGAGTGCTGAGGGTGAGCAAAGTACTGATTTATTTCTTTATTTATTTGTTGTATTCCTTGTTTGTTTCGCGGGCTTTTTTCTAGGTTTTAAATTAAGGGAAGTGACGTCAGCTGAAGGGGATTCTGGGAGATTGAGTTCTTCGTCGAAAAGTCAGGTCCCTGGGGTGTTCGGCCTCTTTGTGAGTGGGACAGAGACAGGGGTCCGGTGAGTGGGACAGAGACAGGGGTCCGGTGCGTGGGACAGAGACAGGGGGCCGGTGAGTGCGACAGAGACAGGGGGCCAGTGAGTGCGATAGAGACAGGGGGCCGGTGAGTGCGACAGAGACAGCGGTCCGGTGAGTGCGACAGAGACAGGGGGCCGGTGCGTGCGACAGAGACAGGGGTCCGGCGAGTAGGACAGAGACTGGGGTCCGGCGAGTCGGACAGAGACTGGGGTCCGGCGAGTCGGACAGAGACTGGGGTCCGGCGAGTCGGACAGAGACTGGGGGCCGGCGGGTCGGACAGAGACTGGGGGCCGGCGAGTCGGACAGAGACTGGGGGCCGGCGAGTCGGACAGAGACTGGGGGCCGGCGAGTCGGACAGAGACTGGGGGCCGGCGAGTGGGACAGAGACTGGGGGCCGACGAGTGGGACAGAGACTGGGGGCCGGCGAGTGGGACAGAGACTGGGGGCCGGCGAGTGGGACAGAGACTGGGGGCCGGCGAGTCGGACGGAGACAGGGGGCCGGCGAGTCGGACGGAGACAGGTGTCCGGCGAGTCGGACGGAGACTGGTGGCCGGCGAGTCGGACGGAGACTGGGGGCCGGCGAGTGGGACGGAGACTGGGGGCCGGCGAGTGGGACGGAGACTGGGGGCCGGCGAGTGGGACGGAGACTGGGGGCCGGCGAGTGGGACGGAGACTGGGGGCCGGCGAGTGGGACGGAGACTGGGGGCCGGCGAGTGGGCGGAGACTGGGGGCCAGCGAGTGGGACGGAGACTGGGGGCCGGCGAGTCGGACGGAGACAGGGGGCCGGCGAGTCGGACGGAGACAGGGGTCCGGCGAGTCGGACGGAGACTGGTGGCCGGCGAGTCGGACGGAGACTGGGGGCCGGCGAGTGGGACGGAGACTGGGGGCCGGCGAGTGGGACGGAGACTGGGGGCCGGCGAGTGGGACGGAGACTGGGGGCCGGCGAGTGGGACGGAGACTGGGGGCCGGCGAGTGGGACGGAGACTGGGGGCCGGCGAGTGGGAGGGAGACTGGGGGCCGGCGAGTGGGACGGAGACTGGGGGCCGGCGAGTGGGCGGAGACTGGGGGCCGGCGAGTGGGACGGAGACTGGGGTCCGGCGAGTGGGACGGAGACTGGGGGCCGGCGAGTGGGACGGAGACTGGGGGCCGGCGAGTGGGACGGAGACTGGGGGCCGGCGGGTGGGACGGAGACTGGGGGCCGGCGAGTGGGACGGAGACTGGGGGCCGGCGAGTGGGACGGAGACTGGGGGCCGGCGAGTGGGACGGAGACTGGGGGCCGGCGAGTGGGACGGAGACTGGGGGCCGGCGAGTGGGACGGAGACTGGGGGCCGGCGAGTGGGACGGAGACTGGGGGCCGGCGAGTGGGACGGAGACTGGGGGCCGGCGAGTGGGACGGAGACTGGGGGCCGGCGAGTGGGACGGAGACTGGGGGCCGGCGAGTGGGACGGAGACTGGGGGCCGGCGAGTGGGACGGAGACTGGGGGCCGGCGAGTGGGACGGAGACTGGGGGCCGGCGAGTGGGACGGAGACTGGGGGCCGGCGAGTGGGACGGAGACTGGGGGCCGGCGAGTGGGACGGAGACTGGGGGCCGGCGAGTGGGACGGAGACCGGGGGCCGGCGAGTGGGACGGAGACCGGGGGCCGGCGAGTGAGACGGAGACTGGGGGCCGGCGAGTGGGACGGAGACCGGGGGCCGGCGAGTGGGACGGAGACCGGGGGCCGGCGAGTGGGACGGAGACCGGGGGCCGGCGAGTGGGACGGAGACCGGGGGCCGGCGAGTGGGACGGAGACCGGGGGCCGGCGAGTGGGACGGAGACCGGGGGCCGGCGAGTGGGACGGAGACCGGGGGCCGGCGAGTGGGACGGAGACCGGGGGCCGGCGAGTGGGACGGAGACCGGGGGCCGGCGAGTGGGACGGAGACCGGGGGCCGGCGAGTGGGACGGAGACCGGGGGCCGGCGAGTGGGACGGAGACTGGGGGCCGGCGAGTGGGACAGAGACTGGGTCCTGTCTTTGTTCGACTGGAGCAGGACAGAGAGGGAGAGATTCTTAGCAGGAGTGCTGAGGGTGAGCAAAGTACTGATTTATTTCTTTATTTATTTGTTGTATTCCTTGTTTGTTTCGCGGGCTTTTTTCTAGGTTTTAAATTAAGGGAAGTGACGTCAGCTGAAGGGGATTCTGGGAGATTGAGTTCTTCGTCTAAAAGTCAGGTCCCTGGGGTGTTCGGCCTCTTTGTGAGTGGGACAGAGACAGGGGTCCGGTGAGTGGGACAGAGACAGGGGTCCGGTGCGTGGGACAGAGACAGGGGGCCGGTGAGTGCGACAGAGACAGGGGGCCAGTGAGTGCGATAGAGACAGGGGGCCGGTGAGTGCGACAGAGACAGCGGTCCGGTGAGTGCGACAGAGACAGGGGGCCGGTGCGTGCGACAGAGACAGGGGTCCGGTGAGTGGGACAGAGACTGGGGTCCGGCGAGTCGGACAGAGACTGGGGTCCGGCGAGTCGGACAGAGACTGGGGTCCGGCGAGTCGGACAGAGACTGGGGGCCGGCGGGTCGGACAGAGACTGGGGGCCGGCGAGTCGGACGGAGACAGGGGGCCGGCGAGTCGGACGGAGACAGGGGGCCGGCGAGTCGGACGGAGACAGGGGGCCGGCGAGTCGGACGGAGACAGGGGGCCGGCGAGTCGGACGGAGACAGGGGGCCGGCGAGTCGGACGGAGACAGGGGGCCGGCGAGTCGGACGGAGACAGGGGGCCGGCGAGTCGGACGGAGACAGGGGGCCGGCGAGTCGGACGGAGACAGGGGGCCGGCGAGTCGGACGGAGACAGGGGGCCGGCGAGTCGGACGGAGACAGGGGGCCGGCGAGTCGGACGGAGACAGGGGTCCGGCGAGTCGGACGGAGACTGGTGGCCGGCGAGTCGGACGGAGACTGGGGGCCGGCGAGTGGGACGGAGACTGGGGGCCGGCGAGTGGGACGGAGACTGGGGGCCGGCGAGTGGGACGGAGACTGGGGGCCGGCGAGTGGGACGGAGACTGGGGGCCGGCGAGTGGGACGGAGACTGGGGGCCGGCGAGTGGGCGGAGACTGGGGGCCGGCGAGTGGGACGGAGACTGGGGGACGGCGAGTCGGACGGAGACAGGGGGCCGGCGAGTCGGACGGAGACAGGGGTCCGGCGAGTCGGACGGAGACTGGTGGCCGGCGAGTCGGACGGAGACTGGGGGCCGGCGAGTGGGACGGAGACTGGGGGCCGGCGAGTGGGACGGAGACTGGGGGCCGGCGAGTGGGACGGAGACTGGGGGCCGGCGAGTGGGACGGAGACTGGGGGCCGGCGAGGGGGACGGAGACTGGGGGCCGGCGAGTGGGAAGGAGACTGGGGGCCGGCGAGTGGGACGGAGACTGGGGGCCGGCGAGTGGGCGGAGACTGGGGGCCGGCGAGTGGGACGGAGACTGGGGGCCGGCGAGTGGGACGGAGACTGGGGGTCGGCGAGTGGGACGGAGACTGGGGGCCGGCGAGTGGGACGGAGACTGGGGGCCGGCGAGTGGGACGGAGACTGGGGGCCGGCGAGTGGGACGGAGACTGGGGGCCGGCGAGTGGGACGGAGACTGGGGGCCGGCGAGTGGGACGGAGACTGGGGGCCGGCGAGTGGGACGGAGACTGGGGGCCGGCGAGTGGGACGGAGACTGGGGGCCGGCGAGTGGGACGGAGACTGGGGGCCGGCGAGTGGGACGGAGACTGGGGGCCGGCGAGTGGGACGGAGACTGGGGGCCGGCGAGTGGGACGGAGACTGGGGGCCGGCGAGTGGGACGGAGACTGGGGGCCGGCGAGTGGGACGGAGACTGGGGGCCGGCGAGTGGGACGGAGACTGGGGGCCGGCGAGTGGGACGGAGAACGGGGGCCGGCGAGTGGGACGGAGACCGGGGGCCGGCGAGTGGGACGGAGACCGGGGGCCGGCGAGTGGGACGGAGACCGGGGGCCGGCGAGTGGGACGGAGACCGGGGGCCGGCGAGTGGGACGGAGACCGGGGGCCGGCGAGTGGGACGGAGACCGGGGGCCGGCGAGTGGGACGGAGACCGGGGGCCGGCGAGTGGGACGGAGACTGGGGGCCGGCGAGTGGGACGGAGACTGGGGTCCGGCGAATGGGACGGAGACTGGGGGCCGGCGAGTGGGACAGAGACTGGGTCCTGTCTTTGTTCGATTGGAGCAGGACAGAGAGGGAGAGATTCTTAGCAGGAGTGCTGAGGGTGAGCAAAGTACTGATTTATTTCTTTATTTATTTGTTGTATTCCTTGTTTGTTTCGCGGGCTTTTTTCTAGGTTTTAAATTAAGGGAAGTGACGTCAGCTGAAGGGGATTCTGGGAGATTGAGTTCTTCGTCGAAAAGTCAGGTCCCTGGGGTGTTCGGCCTCTTTGTGAGTGGGACAGAGACAGGGGTCCGGTGCGTGGGACGGAGACAGGGGGCCGGTGAGTGCGACAGAGACAGGGGGCCAGTGAGTGCGATAGAGACAGGGGGCCGGTGAGTGCGACAGAGACAGCGGTCCGGTGAGTGCGACAGAGACAGGGGGCCGGTGCGTGCGACAGAGACAGGGGTCCGGTGAGTGGGACAGAGACTGGGGTCCGGCGAGTCGGACAGAGACTGGGGTCCGGCGAGTCGGACAGAGACTGGGGTCCGGCGAGTCGGACAGAGACTGGGGTCCGGCGGGTCGCACAGAGACTGGGGGCCGGCGAGTCGGACAGAGACTGGGGGCCGGCGAGTCGGACAGAGACTGGGGGCCGGCGAGTCGGACAGAGACTGGGGGCCGGCGAGTCGGACAGAGACTGGGGGCCGGCGAGTGGGACAGAGACTGGGGGCCGACGAGTGGGACAGAGACTGGGGGCCGGCGAGTGGGACAGAGACTGGGGGCCGGTGAGTGGGACAGAGACTGGGGGCCGGCGAGTGGGACAGAGTCTGGGGGCCGGCGAGTCGGACGGAGACAGGGGGCCGGCGAGTCGGACGGAGACAGGGGGCCGGCGAGTCGGACGGAGACAGGGGGCCGGCGAGTCGGACGGAGACAGGGGGCCGGCGAGTCGGACGGAGACAGGGGGCCGGCGAGTCGGACGGAGACAGGGGGCCGGCGAGTCGGACGGAGACAGGGGGCCGGCGAGTCGGACGGAGACAGGGGGCCGGCGAGTCGGACGGAGACAGGGGGCCGGCGAGTCGGACGGAGACAGGGGGCCGGCGAGTCGGACGGAGACAGGGGGCCGGCGAGTCGGACGGAGACAGGGGGCCGGCGAGTCGGACGGAGACAGGGGGCCGGCGAGTCGGACGGAGACAGGGGGCCGGCGAGTCGGACGGAGACAGGGGGCCGGCGAGTCGGACGGAGACAGGGGGCCGGCGAGTCGGACGGAGACAGGGGGCCGGCGAGTCGGAGGGAGACAGGGGGCCGGCGAGTCGGACGGAGACAGGGGGCCGGCGAGTCGGACGGAGACAGGGGGCCGGCGAGTCGGACGGAGACAGGGGGCCGGCGAGTCGGACGGAGACAGGGGGCCGGCGAGTCGGACGGAGACAGGGGGCCGGCGAGTCGGACGGAGACAGGGGGCCGGCGAGTCGGACGGAGACAGGGGGCCGGCGAGTCGGACGGAGACAGGGGGCCGGCGAGTCGGACGGAGACAGGGGGCCGGCGAGTCGGACGGAGACAGGGGGCCGGCGAGTCGGACGGAGACAGGGGGCCGGCGAGTCGGACGGAGACAGGGGGCCGGCGAGTCGGACGGAGACAGGGGGCCGGCGAGTCGGACGGAGACAGGGGGCCGGCGAGTCGGACGGAGACAGGGGGCCGGCGAGTCGGACGGAGACAGGGGGCCGGCGAGTCGGACGGAGACAGGGGGCCGGCGAGTCGGACGGAGACAGGGGGCCGGCGAGTCGGACGGAGACAGGGGGCCGGCGAGTCGGACGGAGACAGGGGGCCGGCGAGTCGGACGGAGACCGGGGGCCGGCGAGTGGGACGGAGACTGGGGGCCGGCGAGTGGGACGGAGTCTGGGGGCCGGCGACTCGGACGGAGACAGGGGGCCGGCGAGTGGGACGGAGACCGGGGGCCGGCGAGTGGGACGGAGACCGGGGGCCGGCGAGTGGGACGGAGACCGGGGGCCGGCGAGTGGGACGGAGACCGGGGGCCGGCGAGTGGGACGGAGACGGGGGGCCG
Organism: Mustelus asterias; assembly: GCF_964213995.1. Classification (NCBI taxonomy): domain Eukaryota; kingdom Metazoa; phylum Chordata; class Chondrichthyes; order Carcharhiniformes; family Triakidae; genus Mustelus; species Mustelus asterias. The sequence goes on from NW_027590948.1 coordinate 53,304, forward strand.
GCGAGTGGGACGGAGACTGGGGGCCGGCGAGTGGGACAGAGACTGGGGGCCGGCGAGTGGGACAGAGACTGGGTCCTGTCTTTGTTCGACTGGAGCAGGACAGAGAGGGAGAGATTCTTAGCAGGAGTGCTGAGGGTGAGCAAAGTACTGATTTATTTCTTTATTTATTTGTTGTATTCCTTGTTTGTTTCGCGGGCTTTTTTCTAGGTTTTAAATTAAGGGAAGTGACGTCAGCTGAAGGGGATTCTGGGAGATTGAGTTCTTCGTCGAAAAGTCAGGTCCCTGGGGTGTTCGGCCTCTTTGTGAGTGGGACAGAGACAGGGGTCCGGTGAGTGGGACAGAGACAGGGGTCCGGTGCGTGGGACAGAGACAGGGGGCCGGTGAGTGCGACAGAGACAGGGGGCCAGTGAGTGCGATAGAGACAGGGGGCCGGTGAGTGCGACAGAGACAGCGGTCCGGTGAGTGCGACAGAGACAGGGGGCCGGTGCGTGCGACAGAGACAGGGGTCCGGTGAGTGGGACAGAGACTGGGGTCCGGCGAGTCGGACAGAGACTGGGGTCCGGCGAGTCGGACAGAGACTGGGGTCCGGCGAGTCGGACAGAGACTGGGGGCCGGCGGGTCGGACAGAGACTGGGGGCCGGCGAGTCGGACAGAGACTGGGGGCCGGCGAGTCGGACAGAGACTGGGGGCCGGCGAGTCGGACAGAGACTGGGGGCCGGCGAGTGGGACAGAGACTGGGGGCCGGCGAGTCGGACAGAGACTGGGGGCCGGCGAGTCGGACAGAGACTGGGGGCCGGCGAGTCGGACAGAGACTGGGGGCCGGCGAGTCGGACAGAGACTGGGGGCCGGCGAGTCGGACAGAGACTGGGGGCCGGCGAGTGGGACAGAGACTGGGGGCCGACGAGTGGGACAGAGACTGGGGGCCGGCGAGTGGGACAGAGACTGGGGGCCGGTGAGTGGGACAGAGACTGGGGGCCGGCGAGTGGGACAGAGTCTGGGGGCCGGCGAGTCGGACGGAGACAGGGGGCCGGCGAGTCGGACGGAGACAGGGGGCCGGCGAGTCGGACGGAGACAGGGGGCCGGCGAGTCGGACGGAGACAGGGGGCCGGCGAGTCGGACGGAGACAGGGGGCCGGCGAGTCGGACGGAGACAGGGGGCCGGCGAGTCGGACGGAGACAGGGGGCCGGCGAGTCGGACGGAGACAGGGGGCCGGCGAGTCGGACGGAGACAGGGGGCCGGCGAGTCGGACGGAGACAGGGGGCCGGCGAGTCGGACGGAGACAGGGGGCCGGCGAGTCGGACGGAGACAGGGGGCCGGCGAGTCGGACGGAGACAGGGGGCCGGCGAGTCGGACGGAGACAGGGGGCCGGCGAGTCGGACGGAGACAGGGGGCCGGCGAGTCGGACGGAGACAGGGGGCCGGCGAGTCGGACGGAGACAGGGGGCCGGCGAGTCGGACGGAGACAGGGGGCCGGCGAGTCGGACGGAGACAGGGGGCCGGCGAGTCGGACGGAGACAGGGGGCCGGCGAGTCGGACGGAGACAGGGGGCCGGCGAGTCGGACGGAGACAGGGGGCCGGCGAGTCGGACGGAGACAGGGGGCCGGCGAGTCGGACGGAGACAGGGGGCCGGCGAGTCGGACGGAGACGGGGCCGGCGAGTCGGACGGAGACAGGGGGCCGGCGAGTCGGACGGAGACAGGGGGCCGGCGAGTCGGACGGAGACAGGGGGCCGGCGAGTCGGACGGAGACAGGGGGCCGGCGAGTCGGACGGAGACAGGGGGCCGGCGAGTCGGACGGAGACAGGGGGCCGGCGAGTCGGACGGAGACAGGGGGCCGGCGAGTCGGACGGAGACAGGGGGCCGGCGAGTCGGACGGAGACAGGGGGCCGGCGAGTCGGACGGAGACAGGGGGCCGGCGAGTCGGACGGAGACAGGGGGCCGGCGAGTCGGACGGAGACAGGGGGCCGGCGAGTCGGACGGAGACAGGGGGCCGGCGAGTCGGACGGAGACAGGGGGCCGGCGAGTCGGACGGAGACAGGGGGCCGGCGAGTCGGACGGAGACAGGGGTCCGGCGAGTCGGACGGAGACTGGTGGCCGGCGAGTCGGACGGAGACTGGGGGCCGGCGAGTGGGACGGAGACTGGGGGCCGGCGAGTGGGACGGAGACTGGGGGCCGGCGAGTGGGACGGAGACTGGGGGCCGGCGAGTGGGACGGAGACTGGGGGCCGGCGAGTGGGACGGAGACTGGGGGCCGGCGAGTGGGACGGAGACTGGGGGCCGGCGAGTGGGCGGAGACTGGGGGCCGGCGAGTGGGACGGAGACAGGGGGCCGGCGAGTCGGACGGAGACAGGGGGCCGGCGAGTCGGACGGAGACAGGGGTCCGGCGAGTCGGACGGAGACAGGGGTCCGGCGAGTCGGACGGAGACTGGGGGCCGGCGAGTGGGACGGAGACTGGGGGCCGGCGAGTGGGACGGAGACTGGGGGCCGGCGAGTGGGACGGAGACTGGGGGCCGGCGAGTGGGACGGAGACTGGGGGCCGGCGAGGGGGACGGAGACTGGGGGCCGGCGAGTGGGACGGAGACTGGGGGCCGGCGAGTGGGACGGAGACTGGGGGCCGGCGAGTGGGCGGAGACTGGGGGCCGGCGAGTGGGACGGAGACTGGGGGCCGGCGAGTGGGACGGAGACTGGGGGCCGGCGAGTGGGACGGAGACTGGGGGCCGGCGAGTGGGACGGAGACTGGGGGCCGGCGAGTGGGACGGAGACTGGGGGCCGGCGAGTGGGACGGAGACTGGGGGCCGGCGAGTGGGACGGAGACTGGGGGCCGGCGAGTGGGACGGAGACTGGGGGCCGGCGAGTGGGACGGAGACTGGGGGCCGGCGAGTGGGACGGAGACTGGGGGCCGGCGAGTGGGACGGAGACTGGGGGCCGGCGAGTGGGACGGAGACTGGGGGCCGGCGAGTGGGACGGAGACTGGGGGCCGGCGAGTGGGACGGAGACTGGGGGCCGGCGAGTGGGACGGAGACTGGGGGCCGGCGAGTGGGACGGAGACTGGGGGCCGGCGAGTGGGACGGAGACTGGGGGCCGGCGAGTGGGACGGAGAACGGGGGCCGGCGAGTGGGACGGAGACCGGGGGCCGGCGAGTGGGACGGAGACCGGGGGCCGGCGAGTGGGACGGAGACCGGGGGCCGGCGAGTGGGACGGAGACCGGGGGCCGGCGAGTGGGACGGAGACCGAGGGCCGGCGAGTGGGACGGAGACCGGGGGCCGGCGAGTGGGACGGAGACCGGGGGCCGGCGAGTGGGACGGAGACCGGGGGCCGGCGAGTGGGACGGAGACCGGGGGCCGGCGAGTGGGACGGAGACTGGGGGCCGGCGAGTGGGACGGAGACTGTGGGCCGGCGAGTGGGACGGAGACTGGGGGCCGGCGAGTGGGACGGAGACTGGGGGCCGGCGAGTGGGACGGAGACTGGGGGCCGGCGAGTGGGACGGAGACTGGGTCCTGTCTTTGTTCGACTGGAGCAGGACAGAGAGGGAGAGATTCTTAGCAGGAGTGCTGAGGGTGAGCAAAGTACTGATTTATTTCTTTATTTATTTGTTGTATTCCTTGTTTGTTTCGCGGGCTTTTTTCTAGGTTTTAAATTAAGGGAAGTGACGTCAGCTGAAGGGGATTCTGGGAGATTGAGTTCTTCGTCGAAAAGTCAGGTCCCTGGGGTGTTCGGCCTCTTTGTGAGTGGGACAGAGACAGGGGTCCGGTGAGTGGGACAGAGACAGGGGTCCGGTGCGTGGGACAGAGACAGGGGGCCGGTGAGTGCGACAGAGACAGGGGGCCAGTGAGTGCGATAGAGACAGGGGGCCGGTGAGTGCGACAGAGACAGCGGTCCGGTGAGTGCGACAGAGACAGGGGGCCGGTGCGTGCGACAGAGACAGGGGTCCGGTGAGTGGGACAGAGACTGGGGTCCGGCGAGTCGGACAGAGACTGGGGTCCGGCGAGTCGGACAGAGACTGGGTTCCGGCGAGTCGGACAGAGACTGGGGGCCGGCGGGTCGGACAGAGACTGGGGGCCGGCGAGTCGGACAGAGACTGGGGGCCGGCGAGTCGGACAGAGACTGGGGGCCGGCGAGTCGGACAGAGACTGGGGGCCGGCGAGTGGGACAGAGACTGGGGGCCGACGAGTGGGACAGAGACTGGGGGCCGGCGAGTGGGACAGAGACTGGGGGCCGGCGAGTGGGACAGAGTCTGGGGGCCGGCGAGTCGGACGGAGACAGGGGGCCGGCGAGTCGGACGGAGACAGGGGGCCGGCGAGTCGGACGGAGACAGGGGGCCGGCGAGTCGGACGGAGACAGGGGGCCGGCGAGTCGGACGGAGACAGGGGGCCGGCGAGTCGGACGGAGACAGGGGGCCGGCGAGTCGGACGGAGACAGGGGGCCGGCGAGTCGGACGGAGACAGGGGGCCGGCGAGTCGGACGGAGACAGGGGGCCGGCGAGTCGGACGGAGAGAGGGGGCCGGCGAGTCGGACGGAGACAGGGGGCCGGCGAGTCGGACGGAGACAGGGGGCCGGCGAGTCGGACGGAGACAGGGGGCCGGCGAGTCGGACGGAGACAGGGGGCCGGCGAGTCGGACGGAGACAGGGGGCCGGCGAGTCGGACGGAGACAGGGGGCCGGCGAGTCGGACGGAGACAGGGGGCCGGCGAGTCGGACGGAGACAGGGGGCCGGCGAGTCGGACGGAGACAGGGGGCCGGCGAGTCGGACGGAGACAGGGGGCCGGCGAGTCGGACGGAGACAGGGGGCCGGCGAGTCGGACGGAGACAGGGGGCCGGCGAGTCGGACGGAGACAGGGGGCCGGCGAGTCGGACGGAGACAGGGGGCCGGCGAGTCGGACGGAGACAGGGGGCCGGCGAGTCGGACGGAGACAGGGGGCCGGCGAGTCGGACGGAGACAGGGGGCCGGCGAGTCGGACGGAGACAGGGGGCCGGCGAGTCGGACGGAGACAGGGGGCCGGCGAGTCGGACGGAGACAGGGGTCCGGCGAGTCGGACGGAGACTGGTGGCCGGCGAGTCGGACGGAGACTGGGGGCCGGCGAGTGGGACGGAGACTGGGGGCCGGCGAGTGGGACGGAGACTGGGGGCCGGCGAGTGGGACGGAGACTGGGGGCCGGCGAGTGGGACGGAGACTGGGGGCCGGCGAATGGGACGGAGACTGGGGGCCGGCGAGTGGGCGGAGACTGGGGGCCGGCGAGTGGGACGGAGACTGGGGGCCGGCGAGTCGGACGGAGACAGGGGGCCGGCGAGTGGGACGGAGACTGGGGGCCGGCGAGTGGGACGGAGACTGTGGGACGGAGACTGTGGGCCGGCGAGTGGGACGGAGACTGGGGGCCGGCGAGTGGGACGGAGACTGGGGGCCGGCGAGTGGGACGGAGACTGGGGGCCGGCGAGTGGGACGGAGACTGGGGGCCGGCGAGTGGGACGGAGACTGGGGGCCGGCGAGTGGGACGGAGACTGGGGGCCGGCGAGTGGGACAGAGACTGGGTCCTGTCTTTGTTCGACTGGAGCAGGACAGAGAGGGAGAGATTCTTAGCAGGAGTGCTGAGGGTGAGCAAAGTACTGATTTATTTCTTTATTTATTTGTTGTATTCCTTGTTTGTTTCGCGGGCTTTTTTCTAGGTTTTAAATTAAGGGAAGTGACGTCAGCTGAAGGGGATTCTGGGAGATTGAGTTCTTCGTCGAAAAGTCAGGTCCCTGGGGTGTTCGGCCTCTTTGTGAGTGGGACAGAGACAGGGGTCCGGTGAGTGGGACAGAGACAGGGGTCCGGTGCGTGGGACAGAGACAGGGGGCCGGTGAGTGCGACAGAGACAGGGGGCCAGTGAGTGCGATAGAGACAGGGGGCCGGTGAGTGCGACAGAGACAGCGGTCCGGTGAGTGCGACAGAGACAGGGGGCCGGTGCGTGCGACAGAGACAGGGGTCCGGCGAGTAGGACAGAGACTGGGGTCCGGCGAGTCGGACAGAGACTGGGGTCCGGCGAGTCGGACAGAGACTGGGGTCCGGCGAGTCGGACAGAGACTGGGGGCCGGCGGGTCGGACAGAGACTGGGGGCCGGCGAGTCGGACAGAGACTGGGGGCCGGCGAGTCGGACAGAGACTGGGGGCCGGCGAGTGGGACAGAGACTGGGGGCCGACGAGTGGGACAGAGACTGGGGGCCGGCGAGTGGGACAGAGACTGGGGGCCGGCGAGTGGGACAGAGACTGGGGGCCGGCGAGTGGGACAGAGTCTGGGGGCCGGCGAGTCGGACGGAGACAGGGGGCCGGCGAGTCGGACGGAGACAGGGGGCCGGCGAGTCGGACGGAGACAGGGGGCCGCCGAGTCGGACGGAGACAGGGGGCCGGCGAGTCGGACGGAGACAGGGGGCCGGCGAGTCGGACGGAGACAGGGGGCCGGCGAGTGGGACGGAGACAGGGGGCCGGCGAGTCGGACGGAGACAGGGGGCCGGCGAGTCGGACGGAGACAGGGGGCCGGCGAGTCGGACGGAGACAGGGGGCCGGCGAGTCGGACGGAGACAGGGGGCCGGCGAGTCGGACGGAGACAGGGGGCCGGCGAGTCGGACGGAGACAGGGGGCCGGCGAGTCGGACGGAGACAGGGGGCCGGCGAGTCGGACGGAGACAGGGGGCCGGCGAGTCGGACGGAGACAGGGGGCCGGCGAGTCGGACGGAGACAGGGGGCCGGCGAGTCGGACGGAGACAGGGGGCCGGCGAGTCGGACGGAGACAGGGGGCCGGCGAGTCGGACGGAGACAGGGGGCCGGCGAGTCGGACGGAGACAGGGGGCCGGCGAGTCGGACGGAGACAGGGGGCCGGCGAGTCGGACGGAGACAGGGAGCCGGCGAGTCGGACGGAGACAGGGGGCCGGCGAGTCGGACGGAGACAGGGGGCCGGCGAGTCGGACGGAGACAGGGGGCCGGCGAGTCGGACGGAGACAGGGGGCCGGCGAGTCGGACGGAGACAGGGGGCCGGCGAGTCGGACGGAGACAGGGGGCCGGCGAGTCGGACGGAGACAGGGGGCCGGCGAGTCGGACGGAGACAGGGGGCCGGCGAGTCGGACGGAGACAGGGGGCCGGCGAGTCGGACGGAGACAGGGGGCCGGCGAGTCGGACGGAGACAGGGGGCCGGCGAGTCGGACGGAGACAGGGGGCCGGCGAGTCGGACGGAGACAGGGGGCCGGCGAGTCGGACGGAGACAGGGGGCCGGCGAGTCGGACGGAGACAGGTGTCCGGCGAGTCGGACGGAGACTGGTGGCCGGCGAGTCGGACGGAGACTGGTGGCCGGCGAGTGGGACGGAGACTGGGGGCCGGCGAGTGGGACGGAGACTGGGGGCCGGCGAGTGGGACGGAGACTGGGGGCCGGCGAGTGGGACGGAGACTGGGGGCCGGCGAGTGGGACGGAGACTGGGGGCCGGCGAGTGGGCGGAGACTGGGGGCCGGCGAGTAGGACGGAGACTGGGGGCCGGCGAGTCGGACGGAGACAGGGGGCCGGCGAGTCGGACGGAGACAGGGGTCCGGCGAGTCGGACGGAGACTGGGGGCCGGCGAGTGGGACGGAGACTGGGGGCCGGCGAGTGGGACGGAGACTGGGGGCCGGCGAGTGGGACGGAGACTGGGGGCCGGCGAGTGGGACGGAGACTGGGGGCCGGCGAGTGGGACGGAGACTGGGGGCCGGCGAGTGGGAGGGAGACTGGGGGCCGGCGAGTGGGACGGAGACTGGGGGCCGGCGAGTGGGCGGAGACTGGGGGCCGGCGAGTGGGACGGAGACTGGGGGCCGGCGAGTGGGACGGAGACTGGGGGCCGGCGAGTGGGACGGAGACTGGGGGCCGGCGGGTGGGACGGAGACTGGGGGCCGGCGGGTGGGACGGAGACTGGGGGCCGGCGAGTGGGACGGAGACTGGGGGCCGGCGAGTGGGACGGAGACTGGGGGCCGGCGAGTGGGACGGAGACTGGGGGCCGGCGAGTGGGACGGAGACTGGGGGCCGGCGAGTGGGACGGAGACTGGGGGCCGGCGAGTGGGACGGAGACTGGGGTCCGGCGAGTGGCACGGAGACTGGGGGCCGGCGAGTGGGACGGAGACTGGGGGCCGGCGAGTGGGACGGAGACTGGGGGCCGGCGAGTGGGACGGAGACTGGGGGCCGGCGAGTGGGACGGAGACTGGGGGCCGGCGAGTGGGACGGAGACTGGGGGCCGGCGAGTGGGACGGAGACTGGGGGCCGGCGAGTGGGACGGAGACTGGGGGCCGGCGAGTGGGACGGAGACTGGGGGCCGGCGAGTGGGACGGAGACTGGGGGCCGGCGAGTGGGACGGAGACTGGGGGCCGGCGAGTGGGACGGAGACTGGGGGCCGGCGAGTGGGACGGAGACTGGGGGCCGGCGAGTGGGACGGAGACTGGGGGCCGGCGAGTGGGACGGAGACCGGGGGCCGGCGAGTGGGACGGAGACCGGGGGCCGGCGAGTGGGACGGAGACCGGGGGCCGGCGAGTGGGACGGAGACCGGGGGCCGGCGAGTGGGACGGAGACCGGGGGCCGGCGAGTGGGACGGAGACCGGGGGCCGGCGAGTGGGACGGAGACCGGGGGCCGGCGAGTGGGACGGAGACCGGGGGCCGGCGAGTGGGACGGAGACCGGGGGCCGGCGAGTGGGACGGAGACCGGGGGCCGGCGAGTGGGACGGAGACCGGGGGCCGGCGAGTGGGACGGAGACTGGGGGCCGGCGAGTGGGACGGAGACTGGGGGCCGGCGAGTGGGACAGAGACTGGGTCCTGTCTTTGTTCGACTGGAGCAGGACAGAGAGGGAGAGATTCTTAGCAGGAGTGCTGAGGGTGAGCAAAGTACTGATTTATTTCTTTATTTATTTGTTGTAGTCCTTGTTTGTTTCGCGGGCTTTTTTCTAGGTTTTAAATTAAGGGAAGTGACGTCAGCTGAAGGGGATTCTGGGAGATTGAGTTCTTCGTCGAAAAGTCAGGTCCCTGGGGTGTTCGGCCTCTTTGTGAGTGGGACAGAGACAGGGGTCCGGTGAGTGGGACAGAGACAGGGGTCCGGTGCGTGGGACAGAGACAGGGGGCCGGTGAGTGCGACAGAGACAGGGGGCCAGTGAGTGCGATAGAGACAGGGGGCCGGTGAGTGCGACAGAGACAGCGGTCCGGTGAGTGCGACAGAGACAGGGGGCCGGTGCGTGCGACAGAGACAGGGGTCCGGTGAGTGGGACAGAGACTGGGGTCCGGCGAGTCGGACAGAGACTGGGGTCCGGCGAGTCGGACAGAGACTGGGGTCCGGCGAGTCGGACAGAGACTGGGGGCCGGCGGGTCGGACAGAGACTGGGGGCCGGCGAGTCGGACAGAGACTGGGGGCCGGCGAGTCGGACAGAGACTGGGGGCCGGCGAGTCGGACAGAGACTGGGGGCCGGCGAGTGGGACAGAGACTGGGGGCCGACGAGTGGGACAGAGACTGGGGGCCGGTGAGTGGGACAGAGACTGGGGGCCGGCGAGTGGGACAGAGTCTGGGGGCCGGCGAGTCGGACGGAGACAGGGGGCCGGCGAGTCGGACGGAGACAGGGGGCCGGCGAGTCGGACGGAGACAGGGGGCCGGCGAGTCGGACGGAGACAGGGGGCCGGCGAGTCGGACGGAGAGAGGGGGCCGGCGAGTCGGACGGAGACAGGGGGCCGGCGAGTCGGACGGAGACAGGGGGCCGGCGAGTGGGACGGAGACAGGGGGCCGGCGAGTGGGACGGAGACTGGGGGCCGGCGAGTGGGACGGAGACCGGGGGCCGGCGAGTGGGACGGAGACCGGGGGCCGGCGAGTGAGACGGAGACCGGGGGCCGGCGAGTGGGACGGAGACCGGGGGCCGGCGAGTGGGACGGAGACTGGGGGCCGGCGAGTGGGACGGAGTCTGGGGGCCGGCGAGTCGGACGGAGACAGGGGGCCGGCGAGTCGGACGGAGACAGGGGGCCGGCGAGTCGGACGGAGACAGGGGGCCGGCGAGTCGGACGGAGACAGGGGGCCGGCGAGTCGGACGGAGACAGGGGGCCGGCGAGTCGGACGGAGACAGGGGGCCGGCGAGTCGGACGGAGACAGGGGGCCGGCGAGTCGGACGGAGACAGGGGGCCGGCGAGTCGGACGGAGACAGGGGGCCGGCGAGTCGGACGGAGACAGGGGGCCGGCGAGTCGGACGGAGACAGGGGGCCGGCGAGTCGGACGGAGACAGGGGGCCGGCGAGTCGGACGGAGACAGGGGGCCGGCGAGTCGGACGGAGACAGGGGGCCGGCGAGTCGGACGGAGACAGGGGGCCGGCGAGTCGGACGGAGACAGGGGGCCGGCGAGTCGGACGGAGACAGGGGGCCGGCGAGTCGGACGGAGACAGGGGGCCGGCGAGTCGGACGGAGACAGGGGGCCGGCGAGTCGGACGGAGACAGGGGGCCGGCGAGTCGGACGGAGACAGGGGGCCGGCGAGTCGGACGGAGACAGGGGGCCGGCGAGTCGGACGGAGACAGGGGGCCGGCGAGTCGGACGGAGACAGGGGGCCGGCGAGTCGGACGGAGACAGGGGGCCGGCGAGTCGGACGGAGACAGGGGGCCGGCGAGTCGGACGGAGACAGGGGGCCGGCGAGTCGGACGGAGACAGGGGGCCGGCGAGTCGGACGGAGACAGGGGGCCGGCGAGTCGGACGGAGACAGGGGGCCGGCGAGTCGGACGGAGACAGGGGGCCGGCGAGTCGGACGGAGACAGGGGGCCGGCGAGTCGGACGGAGACAGGGGGCCGGCGAGTCGGACGGAGACAGGGGGCCGGCGAGTCGGACGGAGACAGGGGGCCGGCGAGTCGGACGGAGACAGGGGGCCGGCGAGTCGGACGGAGACAGGGGTCCGGCGAGTCGGACGGAGACTGGTGGCCGGCGAGTCGGACGGAGACTGGGGGCCGGCGAGTGGGACGGAGACTGGGGGCCGGCGAGTGGGACGGAGACAGGGGGCCGGCGAGTGGGACGGAGACTGGGGGCCGGCGAGTGGGACGGAGACTGGGGGCCGGCGAGTGGGACGGAGACTGGGGGCCGGCGAGTGGGCGGAGACTGGGGGCCGGCGAGTGGGACGGAGACTGGGGGCCGGCGAGTCGGACGGAGACAGGGGGCCGGCGAGTGGGACGGAGACTGGGGGCCGGTGAGTGGGACGGAGACTGTGGGACGGAGACTGTGGGCCGGCGAGTGGGACGGAGACTGGGGGCCGGCGAGTGGGACGGAGACTGGGGGCCGGCGAGTGGGACGGAGACTGGGGGCCGGCGAGTGGGACGGAGACTGGGGGCCGGCGAGTGGGACGGAGACTGGGGGCCGGCGAGTGGGACGGAGACTGGGGGCCGGCGAGTGGGACAGAGACTGGGTCCTGTCTTTGTTCGACTGGAGCAGGACAGAGAGGGAGAGATTCTTAGCAGGAGTGCTGAGGGTGAGCAAAGTACTGATTTATTTCTTTATTTATTTGTTGTATTCCTTGTTTGTTTCGCGGGCTTTTTTCTAGGTTTTAAATTAAGGGAAGTGACGTCAGCTGAAGGGGATTCTGGGAGATTGAGTTCTTCGTCGAAAAGTCAGGTCCCTGGGGTGTTCGGCCTCTTTGTGAGTGGGACAGAGACAGGGGTCCGGTGAGTGGGACAGAGACAGGGGTCCGGTGCGTGGGACAGAGACAGGGGGCCGGTGAGTGCGACAGAGACAGGGGGCCAGTGAGTGCGATAGAGACAGGGGGCCGGTGAGTGCGACAGAGACAGCGGTCCGGTGAGTGCGACAGAGACAGGGGGCCGGTGCGTGCGACAGAGACAGGGGTCCGGCGAGTAGGACAGAGACTGGGGTCCGGCGAGTCGGACAGAGACTGGGGTCCGGCGAGTCGGACAGAGACTGGGGTCCGGCGAGTCGGACAGAGACTGGGGGCCGGCGGGTCGGACAGAGACTGGGGGCCGGCGAGTCGGACAGAGACTGGGGGCCGGCGAGTCGGACAGAGACTGGGGGCCGGCGAGTGGGACAGAGACTGGGGGCCGACGAGTGGGACAGAGACTGGGGGCCGGCGAGTGGGACAGAGACTGGGGGCCGGCGAGTGGGACAGAGACTGGGGGCCGGCGAGTGGGACAGAGTCTGGGGGCCGGCGAGTCGGACGGAGACAGGGGGCCGGCGAGTCGGACGGAGACAGGGGGCCGGCGAGTCGGACGGAGACAGGGGGCCGCCGAGTCGGACGGAGACAGGGGGCCGGCGAGTCGGACGGAGACAGGGGGCCGGCGAGTCGGACGGAGACAGGGGGCCGGCGAGTGGGACGGAGACAGGGGGCCGGCGAGTCGGACGGAGACAGGGGGCCGGCGAGTCGGACGGAGACAGGGGGCCGGCGAGTCGGACGGAGACAGGGGGCCGGCGAGTCGGACGGAGACAGGGGGCCGGCGAGTCGGACGGAGACAGGGGGCCGGCGAGTCGGACGGAGACAGGGGGCCGGCGAGTCGGACGGAGACAGGGGGCCGGCGAGTCGGACGGAGACAGGGGGCCGGCGAGTCGGACGGAGACAGGGGGCCGGCGAGTCGGACGGAGACAGGGGGCCGGCGAGTCGGACGGAGACAGGGGGCCGGCGAGTCGGACGGAGACAGGGGGCCGGCGAGTCGGACGGAGACAGGGGGCCGGCGAGTCGGACGGAGACAGGGGGCCGGCGAGTCGGACGGAGACAGGGGGCCGGCGAGTCGGACGGAGACAGGGAGCCGGCGAGTCGGACGGAGACAGGGGGCCGGCGAGTCGGACGGAGACAGGGGGCCGGCGAGTCGGACGGAGACAGGGGGCCGGCGAGTCGGACGGAGACAGGGGGCCGGCGAGTCGGACGGAGACAGGGGGCCGGCGAGTCGGACGGAGACAGGGGGCCGGCGAGTCGGACGGAGACAGGGGGCCGGCGAGTCGGACGGAGACAGGGGGCCGGCGAGTCGGACGGAGACAGGGGGCCGGCGAGTCGGACGGAGACAGGGGGCCGGCGAGTCGGACGGAGACAGGGGGCCGGCGAGTCGGACGGAGACAGGGGGCCGGCGAGTCGGACGGAGACAGGGGGCCGGCGAGTCGGACGGAGACAGGGGGCCGGCGAGTCGGACGGAGACAGGTGTCCGGCGAGTCGGACGGAGACTGGTGGCCGGCGAGTCGGACGGAGACTGGGGGCCGGCGAGTGGGACGGAGACTGGGGGCCGGCGAGTGGGACGGAGACTGGGGGCCGGCGAGTGGGACGGAGACTGGGGGCCGGCGAGTGGGACGGAGACTGGGGGCCGGCGAGTGGGACGGAGACTGGGGGCCGGCGAGTGGGCGGAGACTGGGGGCCGGCGAGTGGGACGGAGACTGGGGGCCGGCGAGTCGGACGGAGACAGGGGGCCGGCGAGTCGGACGGAGACAGGGGTCCGGCGAGTCGGACGGAGACTGGTGGCCGGCGAGTCGGACGGAGACTGGGGGCCGGCGAGTGGGACGGAGACTGGGGGCCGGCGAGTGGGACGGAGACTGGGGGCCGGCGAGTGGGACGGAGACTGGGGGCCGGCGAGTGGGACGGAGACTGGGGGCCGGCGAGTGGGACGGAGACTGGGGGCCGGCGAGTGGGAGGGAGACTGGGGGCCGGCGAGTGGGACGGAGACTGGGGGCCGGTGAGTGGGCGGAGACTGGGGGCCGGCGAGTGGGACGGAGACTGGGGGCCGGCGAGTGGGACGGAGACTGGGGGCCGGCGAGTGGGACGGAGACTGGGGGCCGACGGGTGGGACGGAGACTGGGGGCCGGCGGGTGGGACGGAGACTGGGGGCCGGCGAGTGGGACGGAGACTGGGGGCCGGCGAGTGGGACGGAGACTGGGGGCCGGCGAGTGGGACGGAGACTGGGGGCCGGCGAGTGGGACGGAGACTGGGGGCCGGCGAGTGGGACGGAGACTGGGGGCCGGCGAGTGGGACGGAGACTGGGGTCCGGCGAGTGGCACGGAGACTGGGGGCCGGCGAGTGGGACGGAGACTGGGGGCCGGCGAGTGGGACGGAGACTGGGGGCCGGCGAGTGGGACGGAGACTGGGGGCCGGCGAGTGGGACGGAGACTGGGGGCCGGCGAGTGGGACGGAGACTGGGGGCCGGCGAGTGGGACGGAGACTGGGGGCCGGCGAGTGGGACGGAGACTGGGGGCCGGCGAGTGGGACGGAGACTGGGGGCCGGCGAGTGGGACGGAGACTGGGGGCCGGCGAGTGGGACGGAGACTGGGGGCCGGCGAGTGGGACGGAGACTGGGGGCCGGCGAGTGGGACGGAGACTGGGGGCCGGCGAGTGGGACGGAGACCGGGGGCCGGCGAGTGGGACGGAGACCGGGGGCCGGCGAGTGGGACGGAGACCGGGGGCCGGCGAGTGGGACGGAGACCGGGGGCCGGCGAGTGGGACGGAGACCGGGGGCCGGCGAGTGGGACGGAGACCGGGGGCCGGCGAGTGGGACGGAGACCGGGGGCCGGCGAGTGGGACGGAGACCGGGGGCCGGCGAGTGGGACGGAGACCGGGGGCCGGCGAGTGGGACGGAGACCGGGGGCCGGCGAGTGGGACGGAGACCGGGGGCCGGCGAGTGGGACGGAGACTGGGGGCCGGCGAGTGGGACAGAGACTGGGTCCTGTCTTTGTTCGACTGGAGCAGGACAGAGAGGGAGAGATTCTTAGCAGGAGTGCTGAGGGTGAGCAAAGTACTGATTTATTTCTTTATTTATTTGTTGTAGTCCTTGTTTGTTTCGCGGGCTTTTTTCTAGGTTTTAAATTAAGGGAAGTGACGTCAGCTGAAGGGGATTCTGGGAGATTGAGTTCTTCGTCGAAAAGTCAGGTCCCTGGGGTGTTCGGCCTCTTTGTGAGTGGGACAGAGACAGGGGTCCGGTGAGTGGGACAGAGACAGGGGTCCGGTGCGTGGGACAGAGACAGGGGGCCGGTGAGTGCGACAGAGACAGGGGGCCAGTGAGTGCGATAGAGACAGGGGGCCGGTGAGTGCGACAGAGACAGCGGTCCGGTGAGTGCGACAGAGACAGGGGGCCGGTGCGTGCGACAGAGACAGGGGTCCGGTGAGTGGGACAGAGACTGGGGTCCGGCGAGTCGGACAGAGACTGGGGTCCGGCGAGTCGGACAGAGACTGGGGTCCGGCGAGTCGGACAGAGACTGGGGGCCGGCGGGTCGGACAGAGACTGGGGGCCGGCGAGTCGGACAGAGACTGGGGGCCGGCGAGTCGGACAGAGACTGGGGGCCGGCGAGTCGGACAGAGACTGGGGGCCGGCGAGTGGGACAGAGACTGGGGGCCGACGAGTGGGACAGAGACTGGGGGCCGGTGAGTGGGACAGAGACTGGGGGCCGGCGAGTGGGACAGAGTCTGGGGGCCGGCGAGTCGGACGGAGACAGGGGGCCGGCGAGTCGGACGGAGACAGGGGGCCGGCGAGTCGGACGGAGACAGGGGGCCGGCGAGTCGGACGGAGACAGGGGGCCGGCGAGTCGGACGGAGACAGGGGGCCGGCGAGTCGGACGGAGACAGGGGTCCGGCGAGTCGGACGGAGACTGGTGGCCGGCGAGTCGGACGGAGACTGGGGGCCGGCGAGTGGGACGGAGACTGGGGGCCGGCGAGTGGGACGGAGACTGGGGGCCGGCGAGTGGGACGGAGACTGGGGGCCGGCGAGTGGGACGGAGACTGGGGGCCGGCGAGTGGGACGGAGACTGGGGGCCGGCGAGTGGGAGGGAGACTGGGGGCCGGCGTGTGGGACGGAGACTGGGGGCCGGCGAGTGGGCGGAGACTGGGGGCCGGCGAGTGGGACGGAGACTGGGGGCCGGCGAGTGGGACGGAGACTGGGGGCCGGCGAGTGGGACGGAGACTGGGGGCCGGCGAGTGGGACGGAGACTGGGGGCCGGCGGGTGGGACGGAGACTGGGGGCCGGCGAGTGGGACGGAGACTGGGGGCCGGCGAGTGGGACGGAGACTGGGGGCCGGCGAGTGGGACGGAGACTGGGGGCCGGCGAGTGGGACGGAGACTGGGGGCCGGCGAGTGGGACGGAGACTGGGGGCCGGCGAGTGGGACGGAGACTGGGGGCCGGCGAGTGGGACGGAGACTGGGGGCCGGCGAGTGGGACGGAGACTGGGGGCCGGCGAGTGGGACGGAGACTGGGGGCCGGCGAGTGGGACGGAGACTGGGGGCCGGCGAGTGGGACGGAGACTGGGGGCCGGCGAGTGGGACGGAGACTGGGGGCCGGCGAGTGGGACGGAGACTGGGGGCCGGCGAGTGGGACGGAGACTGGGGGCCGGCGAGTGGGACGGAGACTGGGGGCCGGCGAGTGGGACGGAGACGGGGGGCCGGCGAGTGGGACGGAGACCGGGGGCCGGCGAGTGGGACGGAGACCGGGGGCCGGCGAGTGGGACGGAGACCGGGGGCCGGCGAGTGGGACGGAGACCGGGGGCCGGCGAGTGGGACGGAGACCGGGGGCCGGCGAGTGGGACGGAGACCGGGGGCCGGCGAGTGGGACGGAGACCGGGGGCCGGCGAGTGGGACGGAGACCGGGGGCCGGCGAGTGGGACGGAGACCGGGGGCCGGCGAGTGGGACGGAGACCGGGGGCCGGCGAGTGGGACGGAGACCGGGGGCCGGCGAGTGGGACGGAGTCCGGGGGCCGGCGAGTGGGACGGAGACCGGGGGCCGGCGAGTGGGACGGAGACTGGGCGCCGGCGAGTGGGACGGAGACTGGGGGCCGGCGAGTGGGACGGAGACTGGGTCCTGTCTTTGTTCGACTGGAGCAGGACAGAGAGGGAGAGATTCTTAGCAGGAGTGCTGAGGGTGAGCAAAGTACTGATTTATTTCTTTATTTATTTGTTGTATTCCTTGTTTGTTTCGCGGGCTTTTTTCTAGGTTTTAAATTAAGGGAAGTGACGTCAGCTGAAGGGGATTCTGGGAGATTGAGTTCTTCGTCGAAAAGTCAGGTCCCTGGGGTGTTCGGCCTCTTTGTGAGTGGGACAGAGACAGGGGTCCGGTGAGTGGGACAGAGACAGGGGTCCGGTGCGTGGGACAGAGACAGGGGTCCGGTGCGTGGGACAGAGACAGGGGGCCGGTGAGTGCGACAGAGACAGGGGGCCAGTGAGTGCGATAGAGACAGGGGGCCGGTGAGTGCGACAGAGACAGCGGTCCGGTGAGTGCGACAGAGACAGGGGGCCGGTGCGTGCGACAGAGACAGGGGTCCGGCGAGTAGGACAGAGACTGGGGTCCGGCGAGTCGGACAGAGACTGGGGTCCGGCGAGTCGGACAGAGACTGGGGTCCGGCGAGTCGGACAGAGACTGGGGGCCGGCGGGTCGGACAGAGACTGGGGGCCGGCGAGTCGGACGGAGACAGGGGGCCGGCGAGTCGGACGGAGACAGGGGGCCGGCGAGTCGGACGGAGACAGGGGGCCGGCGAGTCGGACGGAGACAGGGGGCCGGCGAGTCGGACGGAGACAGGGGGCCGGCGAGTCGGACGGAGACAGGGGGCCGGCGAGTCGGACGGAGACAGGGGGCCGGCGAGTCGGACGGAGACAGGGGGCCGGCGAGTCGGACGGAGACAGGGGGCCGGCGAGTCGGACGGAGACAGGGGGCCGGCGAGTCGGACGGAGACAGGGGGCCGGCGAGTCGGACGGAGACAGGGGGCCGGCGAGTCGGACGGAGACAGGGGGCCGGCGAGTCGGACGGAGACAGGGGGCCGGCGAGTCGGACGGAGACAGGGGGCCGGCGAGTCGGACGGAGACGGGGCCGGCGAGTCGGACGGAGACAGGGGGCCGGCGAGTCGGACGGAGACAGGGGGCCGGCGAGTCGGACGGAGACAGGGGGCCGGCGAGTCGGACGGAGACAGGGGGCCGGCGAGTCGGACGGAGACAGGGGGCCGGCGAGTCGGACGGAGACAGGGGGCCGGCGAGTCGGACGGAGACAGGGGGCCGGCGAGTCGGACGGAGACAGGGGGCCGGCGAGTCGGACGGAGACAGGGGGCCGGCGAGTCGGACGGAGACAGGGGGCCGGCGAGTCGGACGGAGACAGGGGGCCGGCGAGTCGGACGGAGACAGGGGGCCGGCGAGTCGGACGGAGACAGGGGGCCGGCGAGTCGGACGGAGACAGGGGGCCGGCGAGTCGGACGGAGACAGGGGGCCGGCGAGTCGGACGGAGACAGGGGGCCGGCGAGTCGGACGGAGACAGGGGTCCGGCGAGTCGGACGGAGACTGGTGGCCGGCGAGTCGGACGGAGACTGGGGGCCGGCGAGTGGGACGGAGACTGGGGGCCGGCGAGTGGGACGGAGACTGGGGGCCGGCGAGTGGGACGGAGACTGGGGGCCGGCGAGTGGGACGGAGACTGGGGGCCGGCGAGTGGGACGGAGACTGGGGGCCGGCGAGTGGGCGGAGACTGGGGGCCGGCGAGTGGGACGGAGACTGGGGGCCGGCGAGTCGGACGGAGACAGGGGGCCGGCGAGTCGGACGGAGACAGGGGTCCGGCGAGTCGGACGGAGACTGGTGGCCGGCGAGTCGGACGGAGACTGGGGGCCGGCGAGTGGGACGGAGACTGGGGGCCGGCGAGTGGGACGGAGACTGGGGGCCGGCGAGTGGGACGGAGACTGGGGGCCGGCGAGTGGGACGGAGACTGGGGGCCGGCGAGGGGGACGGAGACTGGGGGCCGGCGAGTGGGACGGAGACTGGGGGCCGGCGAGTGGGACGGAGACTGGGGGCCGGCGAGTGGGCGGAGACTGGGGGCCGGCGAGTGGGACGGAGACTGGGGGCCGGCGAGTGGGACGGAGACTGGGGGCCGGCGAGTGGGACGGAGACTGGGGGCCGGCGAGTGGGACGGAGACTGGGGGCCGGCGAGTGGGACGGAGACTGGGGGCCGGCGAGTGGGACGGAGACTGGGGGCCGGCGAGTGGGACGGAGACTGGGGGCCGGCGAGTGGGACGGAGACTGGGGGCCGGCGAGTGGGACGGAGACTGGGGGCCGGCGAGTGGGACGGAGACTGGGGGCCGGCGAGTGGGACGGAGACTGGGGGCCGGCGAGTGGGACGGAGACTGGGGGCCGGCGAGTGGGACGGAGACTGGGGGCCGGCGAGTGGGACGGAGACTGGGGGCCGGCGAGTGGGACGGAGACTGGGGGCCGGCGAGTGGGACGGAGACTGGGGGCCGGCGAGTGGGACGGAGACTGGGGGCCGGCGAGTGGGACGGAGAACGGGGGCCGGCGAGTGGGACGGAGACCGGGGGCCGGCGAGTGGGACGGAGACCGGGGGCCGGCGAGTGGGACGGAGACCGGGGGCCGGCGAGTGGGACGGAGACCGGGGGCCGGCGAGTGGGACGGAGACCGAGGGCCGGCGAGTGGGACGGAGACCGGGGGCCGGCGAGTGGGACGGAGACCGAGGGCCGGCGAGTGGGACGGAGACCGGGGGCCGGCGAGTGGGACGGAGACCGGGGGCCGGCGAGTGGGACGGAGACCGGGGGCCGGCGAGTGGGACGGAGACCGGGGGCCGGCGAGTGGGACGGAGACTGGGGGCCGGCGAGTGGGACGGAGACTGTGGGCCGGCGAGTGGGACGGAGACTGGGGGCCGGCGAGTGGGACGGAGACTGGGGGCCGGCGAGTGGGACGGAGACTGGGGGCCGGCGAGTGGGACGGAGACTGGGTCCTGTCTTTGTTCGACTGGAGCAGGACAGAGAGGGAGAGATTCTTAGCAGGAGTGCTGAGGGTGAGCAAAGTACTGATTTATTTCTTTATTTATTTGTTGTATTCCTTGTTTGTTTCGCGGGCTTTTTTCTAGGTTTTAAATTAAGGGAAGTGACGTCAGCTGAAGGGGATTCTGGGAGATTGAGTTCTTCGTCGAAAAGTCAGGTCCCTGGGGTGTTCGGCCTCTTTGTGAGTGGGACAGAGACAGGGGTCCGGTGAGTGGGACAGAGACAGGGGTCCGGTGCGTGGGACAGAGACAGGGGGCCGGTGAGTGCGACAGAGACAGGGGGCCAGTGAGTGCGATAGAGACAGGGGGCCGGTGAGTGCGACAGAGACAGCGGTCCGGTGAGTGCGACAGAGACAGGGGGCCGGTGCGTGCGACAGAGACAGGGGTCCGGTGAGTGGGACAGAGACTGGGGTCCGGCGAGTCGGACAGAGACTGGGGTCCGGTGAGTCGGACAGAGACTGGGTTCCGGCGAGTCGGACAGAGACTGGGGGCCGGCGGGTCGGACAGAGACTGGGGGCCGGCGAGTCGGACAGAGACTGGGGGCCGGCGAGTCGGACAGAGACTGGGGGCCGGCGAGTGGGACAGAGACTGGGGGCCGACGAGTGGGACAGAGACTGGGGGCCGGCGAGTGGGACAGAGACTGGGGGCCGGCGAGTGGGACAGAGTCTGGGGGCCGGCGAGTCGGACGGAGACAGGGGGCCGGCGAGTCGGACGGAGACAGGGGGCCGGCGAGTCGGACGGAGACAGGGGGCCGGCGAGTCGGACGGAGACAGGGGGCCGGCGAGTCGGACGGAGACAGGGGGCCGGCGAGTCGGACGGAGACAGGGGGCCGGCGAGTCGGACGGAGACAGGGGGCCGGCGAGTCGGACGGAGACAGGGGGCCGGCGAGTCGGACGGAGACAGGGGGCCGGCGAGTCGGACGGAGAGAGGGGGCCGGCGAGTCGGACGGAGACAGGGGGCCGGCGAGTCGGACGGAGACAGGGGGCCGGCGAGTGGGACGGAGACAGGGGGCCGGCGAGTGGGACGGAGACTGGGGGCCGGCGAGTGGGACGGAGACCGGGGGCCGGCGAGTGGGACGGAGACCGGGGGCCGGCGAGTGAGACGGAGACCGGGGGCCGGCGAGTGGGACGGAGACCGGGGGCCGGCGAGTGGGACGGAGACTGGGGGCCGGCGAGTGGGACGGAGTCTGGGGGCCGGCGAGTCGGACGGAGACAGGGGGCCGGCGAGTCGGACGGAGACAGGGGGCCGGCGAGTCGGACGGAGACAGGGGGCCGGCGAGTCGGACGGAGACAGGGGGCCGGCGAGTCGGACGGAGACAGGGGGCCGGCGAGTCGGACGGAGACAGGGGGCCGGCGAGTCGGACGGAGACAGGGGGCCGGCGAGTCGGACGGAGACAGGGGGCCGGCGAGTCGGACGGAGACAGGGGGCCGGCGAGTCGGACGGAGACAGGGGGCCGGCGAGTCGGACGGAGACAGGGGGCCGGCGAGTCGGACGGAGACAGGGGGCCGGCGAGTCGGACGGAGACAGGGGGCCGGCGAGTCGGACGGAGACAGGGGGCCGGCGAGTCGGACGGAGACAGGGGGCCGGCGAGTCGGACGGAGACAGGGGGCCGGCGAGTCGGACGGAGACAGGGGGCCGGCGAGTCGGACGGAGACAGGGGGCCGGCGAGTCGGACGGAGACAGGGGGCCGGCGAGTCGGACGGAGACAGGGGGCCGGCGAGTCGGACGGAGACAGGGGGCCGGCGAGTCGGACGGAGACAGGGGGCCGGCGAGTCGGACGGAGACAGGGGGCCGGCGAGTCGGACGGAGACAGGGGGCCGGCGAGTCGGACGGAGACAGGGGGCCGGCGAGTCGGACGGAGACAGGGGGCCGGCGAGTCGGACGGAGACAGGGGGCCGGCGAGTCGGACGGAGACAGGGGGCCGGCGAGTCGGACGGAGACAGGGGGCCGGCGAGTCGGACGGAGACAGGGGGCCGGCGAGTCGGACGGAGACAGGGGGCCGGCGAGTCGGACGGAGACAGGGGGCCGGCGAGTCGGACGGAGACAGGGGGCCGGCGAGTCGGACGGAGACAGGGGGCCGGCGAGTCGGACGGAGACAGGGGGCCGGCGAGTCGGACGGAGACAGGGGGCCGGCGAGTCGGACGGAGACAGGGGTCCGGCGAGTCGGACGGAGACTGGTGGCCGGCGAGTCGGACGGAGACTGGGGGCCGGCGAGTGGGACGGAGACTGGGGGCCGGCGAGTGGGACGGAGACTGGGGGCCGGCGAGTGGGACGGAGACTGGGGGCCGGCGAGTGGGACGGAGACTGGGGGCCGGCGAGTGGGACGGAGAACGGGGGCCGGCGAGTGGGACGGAGACCGGGGGCCGGCGAGTGGGACGGAGACCGGGGGCCGGCGAGTGGGACGGAGACCGGGGGCCGGCGAGTGGGACGGAGACCGGGGGCCGGCGAGTGGGACGGAGACCGAGGGCCGGCGAGTGGGACGGAGACCGGGGGCCGGCGAGTGGGACGGAGACCGAGGGCCGGCGAGTGGGACGGAGACCGGGGGCCGGCGAGTGGGACGGAGACCGGGGGCCGGCGAGTGGGACGGAGACCGGGGGCCGGCGAGTGGGACGGAGACCGGGGGCCGGCGAGTGGGACGGAGACTGGGGGCCGGCGAGTGGGACGGAGACTGTGGGCCGGCGAGTGGGACGGAGACTGGGGGCCGGCGAGTGGGACGGAGACTGGGGGCCGGCGAGTGGGACGGAGACTGGGGGCCGGCGAGTGGGACGGAGACTGGGTCCTGTCTTTGTTCGACTGGAGCAGGACAGAGAGGGAGAGATTCTTAGCAGGAGTGCTGAGGGTGAGCAAAGTACTGATTTATTTCTTTATTTATTTGTTGTATTCCTTGTTTGTTTCGCGGGCTTTTTTCTAGGTTTTAAATTAAGGGAAGTGACGTCAGCTGAAGGGGATTCTGGGAGATTGAGTTCTTCGTCGAAAAGTCAGGTCCCTGGGGTGTTCGGCCTCTTTGTGAGTGGGACAGAGACAGGGGTCCGGTGAGTGGGACAGAGACAGGGGTCCGGTGCGTGGGACAGAGACAGGGGGCCGGTGAGTGCGACAGAGACAGGGGGCCAGTGAGTGCGATAGAGACAGGGGGCCGGTGAGTGCGACAGAGACAGCGGTCCGGTGAGTGCGACAGAGACAGGGGGCCGGTGCGTGCGACAGAGACAGGGGTCCGGTGAGTGGGACAGAGACTGGGGTCCGGCGAGTCGGACAGAGACTGGGGTCCGGTGAGTCGGACAGAGACTGGGTTCCGGCGAGTCGGACAGAGACTGGGGGCCGGCGGGTCGGACAGAGACTGGGGGCCGGCGAGTCGGACAGAGACTGGGGGCCGGCGAGTCGGACAGAGACTGGGGGCCGGCGAGTGGGACAGAGACTGGGGGCCGACGAGTGGGACAGAGACTGGGGGCCGGCGAGTGGGACAGAGACTGGGGGCCGGCGAGTGGGACAGAGTCTGGGGGCCGGCGAGTCGGACGGAGACAGGGGGCCGGCGAGTCGGACGGAGACAGGGGGCCGGCGAGTCGGACGGAGACAGGGGGCCGGCGAGTCGGACGGAGACAGGGGGCCGGCGAGTCGGACGGAGACAGGGGGCCGGCGAGTCGGACGGAGACAGGGGGCCGGCGAGTCGGACGGAGACAGGGGGCCGGCGAGTCGGACGGAGACAGGGGGCCGGCGAGTCGGACGGAGACAGGGGGCCGGCGAGTCGGACGGAGAGAGGGGGCCGGCGAGTCGGACGGAGACAGGGGGCCGGCGAGTCGGACGGAGACAGGGGGCCGGCGAGTGGGACGGAGACAGGGGGCCGGCGAGTGGGACGGAGACTGGGGGCCGGCGAGTGGGACGGAGACCGGGGGCCGGCGAGTGGGACGGAGACCGGGGGCCGGCGAGTGAGACGGAGACCGGGGGCCGGCGAGTGGGACGGAGACCGGGGGCCGGCGAGTGGGACGGAGACTGGGGGCCGGCGAGTGGGACGGAGTCTGGGGGCCGGCGAGTCGGACGGAGACAGGGGGCCGGCGAGTCGGACGGAGACAGGGGGCCGGCGAGTCGGACGGAGACAGGGGGCCGGCGAGTCGGACGGAGACAGGGGGCCGGCGAGTCGGACGGAGACAGGGGGCCGGCGAGTCGGACGGAGACAGGGGGCCGGCGAGTCGGACGGAGACAGGGGGCCGGCGAGTCGGACGGAGACAGGGGGCCGGCGAGTCGGACGGAGACAGGGGGCCGGCGAGTCGGACGGAGACAGGGGGCCGGCGAGTCGGACGGAGACAGGGGGCCGGCGAGTCGGACGGAGACAGGGGGCCGGCGAGTCGGACGGAGACAGGGGGCCGGCGAGTCGGACGGAGACAGGGGGCCGGCGAGTCGGACGGAGACAGGGGGCCGGCGAGTCGGACGGAGACAGGGGGCCGGCGAGTCGGACGGAGACAGGGGGCCGGCGAGTCGGACGGAGACAGGGGGCCGGCGAGTCGGACGGAGACAGGGGGCCGGCGAGTCGGACGGAGACAGGGGGCCGGCGAGTCGGACGGAGACAGGGGGCCGGCGAGTCGGACGGAGACAGGGGGCCGGCGAGTCGGACGGAGACAGGGGGCCGGCGAGTCGGACGGAGACAGGGGGCCGGCGAGTCGGACGGAGACAGGGGGCCGGCGAGTCGGACGGAGACAGGGGGCCGGCGAGTCGGACGGAGACAGGGGGCCGGCGAGTCGGACGGAGACAGGGGGCCGGCGAGTCGGACGGAGACAGGGGGCCAGCGAGTCGGACGGAGACAGGGGGCCGGCGAGTCGGACGGAGACAGGGGGCCGGCGAGTCGGACGGAGACAGGGGGCCGGCGAGTCGGACGGAGACAGGGGGCCGGCGAGTCGGACGGAGACAGGGGGCCGGCGAGTCGGACGGAGACAGGGGGCCGGCGAGTCGGACGGAGACAGGGGGCCGGCGAGTCGGACGGAGACAGGGGTCCGGCGAGTCGGACGGAGACTGGTGGCCGGCGAGTCGGACGGAGACTGGGGGCCGGCGAGTGGGACGGAGACTGGGGGCCGGCGAGTGGGACGGAGACTGGGGGCCGGCGAGTGGGACGGAGACTGGGGGCCGGCGAGTGGGACGGAGACTGGGGGCCGGCGAGTGGGACGGAGACTGGGGGCCGGCGAGTGGGCGGAGACTGGGGGCCGGCGAGTGGGACGGAGACTGGGGGCCGGCGAGTCGGACGGAGACAGGGGGCCGGCGAGTGGGACGGAGACTGGGGGCCGGCGAGTGGGACGGAGACTGTGGGACGGAGACTGTGGGCCGGCGAGTGGGACGGAGACTGGGGGCCGGCGAGTGGGACGGAGACTGGGGGCCGGCGAGTGGGACGGAGACTGGGGGCCGGCGAGTGGGACGGAGACTGGGGGCCGGCGAGTGGGACGGAGACTGGGGGCCGGCGAGTGGGACGGAGACTGGGGGCCGGCGAGTGGGACAGAGACTGGGTCCTGTCTTTGTTCGACTGGAGCAGGACAGAGAGGGAGAGATTCTTAGCAGGAGTGCTGAGGGTGAGCAAAGTACTGATTTATTTCTTTATTTATTTGTTGTATTCCTTGTTTGTTTCGCGGGCTTTTTTCTAGGTTTTAAATTAAGGGAAGTGACGTCAGCTGAAGGGGATTCTGGGAGATTGAGTTCTTCGTCGAAAAGTCAGGTCCCTGGGGTGTTCGGCCTCTTTGTGAGTGGGACAGAGACAGGGGTCCGGTGAGTGGGACAGAGACAGGGGTCCGGTGCGTGGGACAGAGACAGGGGGCCGGTGAGTGCGACAGAGACAGGGGGCCAGTGAGTGCGATAGAGACAGGGGGCCGGTGAGTGCGACAGAGACAGCGGTCCGGTGAGTGCGACAGAGACAGGGGGCCGGTGCGTGCGACAGAGACAGGGGTCCGGCGAGTAGGACAGAGACTGGGGTCCGGCGAGTCGGACAGAGACTGGGGTCCGGCGAGTCGGACAGAGACTGGGGTCCGGCGAGTCGGACAGAGACTGGGGGCCGGCGGGTCGGACAGAGACTGGGGGCCGGCGAGTCGGACAGAGACTGGGGGCCGGCGAGTCGGACAGAGACTGGGGGCCGGCGAGTGGGACAGAGACTGGGGGCCGACGAGTGGGACAGAGACTGGGGGCCGGCGAGTGGGACAGAGACTGGGGGCCGGCGAGTGGGACAGAGACTGGGGGCCGGCGAGTGGGACAGAGTCTGGGGGCCGGCGAGTCGGACGGAGACAGGGGGCCGGCGAGTCGGACGGAGACAGGGGGCCGGCGAGTCGGACGGAGACAGGGGGCCGCCGAGTCGGACGGAGACAGGGGGCCGGCGAGTCGGACGGAGACAGGGGGCCGGCGAGTCGGACGGAGACAGGGGGCCGGCGAGTGGGACGGAGACAGGGGGCCGGCGAGTCGGACGGAGACAGGGGGCCGGCGAGTCGGACGGAGACAGGGGGCCGGCGAGTCGGACGGAGACAGGGGGCCGGCGAGTCGGACGGAGACAGGGGGCCGGCGAGTCGGACGGAGACAGGGGGCCGGCGAGTCGGACGGAGACAGGGGGCCGGCGAGTCGGACGGAGACAGGGGGCCGGCGAGTCGGACGGAGACAGGGGGCCGGCGAGTCGGACGGAGACAGGGGGCCGGCGAGTCGGACGGAGACAGGGGGCCGGCGAGTCGGACGGAGACAGGGGGCCGGCGAGTCGGACGGAGACAGGGGGCCGGCGAGTCGGACGGAGACAGGGGGCCGGCGAGTCGGACGGAGACAGGGGGCCGGCGAGTCGGACGGAGACAGGGGGCCGGCGAGTCGGACGGAGACAGGGAGCCGGCGAGTCGGACGGAGACAGGGGGCCGGCGAGTCGGACGGAGACAGGGGGCCGGCGAGTCGGACGGAGACAGGGGGCCGGCGAGTCGGACGGAGACAGGGGGCCGGCGAGTCGGACGGAGACAGGGGGCCGGCGAGTCGGACGGAGACAGGGGGCCGGCGAGTCGGACGGAGACAGGGGGCCGGCGAGTCGGACGGAGACAGGGGGCCGGCGAGTCGGACGGAGACAGGGGGCCGGCGAGTCGGACGGAGACAGGGGGCCGGCGAGTCGGACGGAGACAGGGGGCCGGCGAGTCGGACGGAGACAGGGGGCCGGCGAGTCGGACGGAGACAGGGGGCCGGCGAGTCGGACGGAGACAGGTGTCCGGCGAGTCGGACGGAGACTGGTGGCCGGCGAGTCGGACGGAGACTGGGGGCCGGCGAGTGGGACGGAGACTGGGGGCCGGCGAGTGGGACGGAGACTGGGGGCCGGCGAGTGGGACGGAGACTGGGGGCCGGCGAGTGGGACGGAGACTGGGGGCCGGCGAGTGGGACGGAGACTGGGGGCCGGCGAGTGGGCGGAGACTGGGGGCCGGCGAGTGGGACGGAGACTGGGGGCCGGCGAGTCGGACGGAGACAGGGGGCCGGCGAGTCGGACGGAGACAGGGGTCCGGCGAGTCGGACGGAGACTGGTGGCCGGCGAGTCGGACGGAGACTGGGGGCCGGCGAGTGGGACGGAGACTGGGGGCCGGCGAGTGGGACGGAGACTGGGGGCCGGCGAGTGGGACGGAGACTGGGGGCCGGCGAGTGGGACGGAGACTGGGGGCCGGCGAGTGGGACGGAGACTGGGGGCCGGCGAGTGGGAGGGAGACTGGGGGCCGGCGAGTGGGACGGAGACTGGGGGCCGGCGAGTGGGCGGAGACTGGGGGCCGGCGAGTGGGACGGAGACTGGGGGCCGGCGAGTGGGAGGGAGACTGGGGGCCGGCGAGTGGGACGGAGACTGGGGGCCGGCGGGTGGGACGGAGACTGGGGGCCGGCGGGTGGGACGGAGACTGGGGGCCGGCGAGTGGGACGGAGACTGGGGGCCGGCGAGTGGGACGGAGACTGGGGGCCGGCGAGTGGGACGGAGACTGGGGGCCGGCGAGTGGGACGGAGACTGGGGGCCGGCGAGTGGGACGGAGACTGGGGGCCGGCGAGTGGGACGGAGACTGGGGTCCGGCGAGTGGCACGGAGACTGGGGGCCGGCGAGTGGGACGGAGACTGGGGGCCGGCGAGTGGGACGGAGACTGGGGGCCGGCGAGTGGGACGGAGACTGGGGGCCGGCGAGTGGGACGGAGACTGGGGGCCGGCGAGTGGGACGGAGACTGGGGGCCGGCGAGTGGGACGGAGACTGGGGGCCGGCGAGTGGGACGGAGACTGGGGGCCGGCGAGTGGGACGGAGACTGGGGGCCGGCGAGTGGGACGGAGACTGGGGGCCGGCGAGTGGGACGGAGACTGGGGGCCGGCGAGTGGGACGGAGACTGGGGGCCGGCGAGTGGGACGGAGACTGGGGGCCGGCGAGTGGGACGGAGACCGGGGGCCGGCGAGTGGGACGGAGACCGGGGGCCGGCGAGTGGGACGGAGACCGGGGGCCGGCGAGTGGGACGGAGACCGGGGGCCGGCGAGTGGGACGGAGACCGGGGGCCGGCGAGTGGGACGGAGACCGGGGGCCGGCGAGTGGGACGGAGACCGGGGGCCGGCGAGTGGGACGGAGACCGGGGGCCGGCGAGTGGGACGGAGACCGGGGGCCGGCGAGTGGGACGGAGACCGGGGGCCGGCGAGTGGGACGGAGACCGGGGGCCGGCGAGTGGGACGGAGACCGGGGGCCGGCGAGTGGGACGGAGACTGGGGGCCGGCGAGTGGGACGGAGACTGGGGGCCGGCGAGTGGGACAGAGACTGGGTCCTGTCTTTGTTCGACTGGAGCAGGACAGAGAGGGAGAGATTCTTAGCAGGAGTGCTGAGGGTGAGCAAAGTACTGATTTATTTCTTTATTTATTTGTTGTAGTCCTTGTTTGTTTCGCGGGCTTTTTTCTAGGTTTTAAATTAAGGGAAGTGACGTCAGCTGAAGGGGATTCTGGGAGATTGAGTTCTTCGTCGAAAAGTCAGGTCCCTGGGGTGTTCGGCCTCTTTGTGAGTGGGACAGAGACAGGGGTCCGGTGAGTGGGACAGAGACAGGGGTCCGGTGCGTGGGACAGAGACAGGGGGCCGGTGAGTGCGACAGAGACAGGGGGCCAGTGAGTGCGATAGAGACAGGGGGCCGGTGAGTGCGACAGAGACAGCGGTCCGGTGAGTGCGACAGAGACAGGGGGCCGGTGCGTGCGACAGAGACAGGGGTCCGGTGAGTGGGACAGAGACTGGGGTCCGGCGAGTCGGACAGAGACTGGGGTCCGGCGAGTCGGACAGAGACTGGGGTCCGGCGAGTCGGACAGAGACTGGGGGCCGGCGGGTCGGACAGAGACTGGGGGCCGGCGAGTCGGACAGAGACTGGGGGCCGGCGAGTCGGACAGAGACTGGGGGCCGGCGAGTCGGACAGAGACTGGGGGCCGGCGAGTGGGACAGAGACTGGGGGCCGACGAGTGGGACAGAGACTGGGGGCCGGTGAGTGGGACAGAGACTGGGGGCCGGCGAGTGGGACAGAGTCTGGGGGCCGGCGAGTCGGACGGAGACAGGGGGCCGGCGAGTCGGACGGAGACAGGGGGCCGGCGAGTCGGACGGAGACAGGGGGCCGGCGAGTCGGACGGAGACAGGGGGCCGGCGAGTCGGACGGAGACAGGGGGCCGGCGAGTCGGACGGAGACAGGGGTCCGGCGAGTCGGACGGAGACTGGTGGCCGGCGAGTCGGACGGAGACTGGGGGCCGGCGAGTGGGACGGAGACTGGGGGCCGGCGAGTGGGACGGAGACTGGGGGCCGGCGAGTGGGACGGAGACTGGGGGCCGGCGAGTGGGACGGAGACTGGGGGCCGGCGAGTGGGACGGAGACTGGGGGCCGGCGAGTGGGAGGGAGACTGGGGGCCGGCGAGTGGGACGGAGACTGGGGGCCGGCGAGTGGGCGGAGACTGGGGGCCGGCGAGTGGGACGGAGACTGGGGGCCGGCGAGTGGGACGGAGACTGGGGGCCGGCGAGTGGGACGGAGACTGGGGGCCGGCGAGTGGGACGGAGACTGGGGGCCGGCGGGTGGGACGGAGACTGGGGGCCGGCGAGTGGGACGGAGACTGGGGGCCGGCGAGTGGGACGGAGACTGGGGGCCGGCGAGTGGGACGGAGACTGGGGGCCGGCGAGTGGGACGGAGACTGGGGGCCGGCGAGTGGGACGGAGACTGGGGGCCGGCGAGTGGGACGGAGACTGGGGGCCGGCGAGTGGGACGGAGACTGGGGGCCGGCGAGTGGGACGGAGACTGGGGGCCGGCGAGTGGGACGGAGACTGGGGGCCGGCGAGTGGGACGGAGACTGGGGGCCGGCGAGTGGGACGGAGACTGGGGGCCGGCGAGTGGGACGGAGACTGGGGGCCGGCGAGTGGGACGGAGACTGGGGGCCGGCGAGTGGGACGGAGACTGGGGGCCGGCGAGTGGGACGGAGACTGGGGGCCGGCGAGTGGGACGGAGACTGGGGGCCGGCGAGTGGGACGGAGACTGGGGGCCGGCGAGTGGGACGGAGACTGGGGGCCGGCGAGTGGGACGGAGACTGGGGGCCGGCGAGTGGGACGGAGACAGGGGGCCGGCGAGTGGGACGGAGACCGGGGGCCGGCGAGTGGGACGGAGACCGGGGGCCGGCGAGTGGGACGGAGACCGGGGGCCGGCGAGTGGGACGGAGACCGGGGGCCGGCGAGTGGGACGGAGACCGGGGGCCGGCGAGTGGGACGGAGACCGGGGGCCGGCGAGTGGGACGGAGACCGGGGGCCGGCGAGTGGGACGGAGACCGGGGGCCGGCGAGTGGGACGGAGACCGGGGGCCGGCGAGTGGGACGGAGACCGGGGGCCGGCGAGTGGGACGGAGACCGGGGGCCGGCGAGTGGGACGGAGTCCGGGGGCCGGCGAGTGGGACGGAGACCGGGGGCCGGCGAGTGGGACGGAGACTGGGGGCCGGCGAGTGGGACGGAGACTGGGGGCCGGCGAGTGGGACAGAGACTGGGTCCTGTCTTTGTTCGACTGGAGCAGGACAGAGAGGGAGAGATTCTTAGCAGGAGTGCTGAGGGTGAGCAAAGTACTGATTTATTTCTTTATTTATTTGTTGTATTCCTTGTTTGTTTCGCGGGCTTTTTTCTAGGTTTTAAATTAAGGGAAGTGACGTCAGCTGAAGGGGATTCTGGGAGATTGAGTTCTTCGTCGAAAAGTCAGGTCCCTGGGGTGTTCGGCCTCTTTGTGAGTGGGACAGAGACAGGGGTCCGGTGAGTGGGACAGAGACAGGGGTCCGGTGCGTGGGACAGAGACAGGGGGCCGGTGAGTGCGACAGAGACAGGGGGCCAGTGAGTGCGATAGAGACAGGGGGCCGGTGAGTGCGACAGAGACAGCGGTCCGGTGAGTGCGACAGAGACAGGGGGCCGGTGCGTGCGACAGAGACAGGGGTCCGGCGAGTAGGACAGAGACTGGGGTCCGGCGAGTCGGACAGAGACTGGGGTCCGGCGAGTCGGACAGAGACTGGGGTCCGGCGAGTCGGACAGAGACTGGGGGCCGGCGGGTCGGACAGAGACTGGGGGCCGGCGAGTCGGACAGAGACTGGGGGCCGGCGAGTCGGACAGAGACTGGGGGCCGACGAGTGGGACAGAGACTGGGGGCCGACGAGTGGGACAGAGACTGGGGGCCGGCGAGTGGGACAGAGACTGGGGGCCGGCGAGTGGGACAGAGACTGGGGGCCGGCGAGTGGGACAGAGTCTGGGGGCCGGCGAGTCGGACGGAGACAGGGGGCCGGCGAGTCGGACGGAGACAGGGGGCCGGCGAGTCGGACGGAGACAGGGGGCCGGCGAGTCGGACGGAGACAGGGGGCCGGCGAGTCGGACGGAGACAGGGGGCCGGCGAGTCGGACGGAGACAGGGGGCCGGCGAGTGGGACGGAGACAGGGGGCCGGCGAGTCGGACGGAGACAGGGGGCCGGCGAGTCGGACGGAGACAGGGGGCCGGCGAGTCGGACGGAGACAGGGGGCCGGCGAGTCGGACGGAGACAGGGGGCCGGCGAGTCGGACGGAGACAGGGGGCCGGCGAGTCGGACGGAGACAGGGGGCCGGCGAGTCGGACGGAGACAGGGGGCCGGCGAGTCGGACGGAGACAGGGGGCCGGCGAGTCGGACGGAGACAGGGGGCCGGCGAGTCGGACGGAGACAGGGGGCCGGCGAGTCGGACGGAGACAGGGGGCCGGCGAGTCGGACGGAGACAGGGGGCCGGCGAGTCGGACGGAGACAGGGGGCCGGCGAGTCGGACGGAGACAGGGGGCCGGCGAGTCGGACGGAGACAGGGGGCCGGCGAGTCGGACGGAGACAGGGGGCCGGCGAGTCGGACGGAGACAGGGAGCCGGCGAGTCGGACGGAGACAGGGGGCCGGCGAGTCGGACGGAGACAGGGGGCCGGCGAGTCGGACGGAGACAGGGGGCCGGCGAGTCGGACGGAGACACGGGGCCGGCGAGTCGGACGGAGACAGGGGGCCGGCGAGTCGGACGGAGACAGGGGGCCGGCGAGTCGGACGGAGACAGGGGGCCGGCGAGTCGGACGGAGACAGGGGGCCGGCGAGTCGGACGGAGACAGGGGGCCGGCGAGTCGGACGGAGACAGGGGGCCGGCGAGTCGGACGGAGACAGGGGGCCGGCGAGTCGGACGGAGACAGGGGGCCGGCGAGTCGGACGGAGACAGGGGGCCGGCGAGTCGGACGGAGACAGGGGGCCGGCGAGTCGGACGGAGACAGGTGTCCGGCGAGTCGGACGGAGACTGGTGGCCGGCGAGTCGGACGGAGACTGGGGGCCGGCGAGTGGGACGGAGACTGGGGGCCGGCGAGTGGGACGGAGACTGGGGGCCGGCGAGTGGGACGGAGACTGGGGGCCGGCGAGTGGGACGGAGACTGGGGGCCGGCGAGTGGGACGGAGACTGGGGGCCGGCGAGTGGGCGGAGACTGGGGGCCGGCGAGTGGGACGGAGACTGGGGGCCGGCGAGTCGGACGGAGACAGGGGGCCGGCGAGTCGGACGGAGACAGGGGTCCGGCGAGTCGGACGGAGACTGGTGGCCGGCGAGTCGGACGGAGACTGGGGGCCGGCGAGTGGGACGGAGACTGGGAGCCGGCGAGTGGGACGGAGACTGGGGGCCGGCGAGTGGGACGGAGACTGGGGGCCGGCGAGTGGGACGGAGACTGGGGGCCGGCGAGTGGGACGGAGACTGGGGGCCGGCGAGTGGGAGGGAGACTGGGGGCCGGCGAGTGGGACGGAGACTGGGGGCCGGCGAGTGGGCGGAGACTGGGGGCCGGCGAGTGGGACGGAGACTGGGGGCCGGCGAGTGGGACGGAGACTGGGGGCCGGCGAGTGGGACGGAGACTGGGGGCCGGCGGGTGGGACGGAGACTGGGGGCCGGCGGGTGGGACGGAGACTGGGGGCCGGCGAGTGGGACGGAGACTGGGGGCCGGCGAGTGGGACGGAGACTGGGGGCCGGCGAGTGGGACGGAGACTGGGGGCCGGCGAGTGGGACGGAGACTGGGGGCCGGCGAGTGGGACGGAGACTGGGGGCCGGCGAGTGGGACGGAGACTGGGGGCCGGCGAGTGGGACGGAGACTGGGGGCCGGCGAGTGGGACGGAGACTGGGGGCCGGCGAGTGGGACGGAGACTGGGGGCCGGCGAGTGGGACGGAGACTGGGGGCCGGCGAGTGGGACGGAGACTGGGGGCCGGCGAGTGGGACGGAGACTGGGGGCCGGCGAGTGGGACGGAGACTGGGGGCCGGCGAGTGGGACGGAGACTGGGGGCCGGCGAGTGGGACGGAGACTGGGGGCCGGCGAGTGGGACGGAGACTGGGGGCCGGCGAGTGGGACGGAGACTGGGGGCCGGCGAGTGGGACGGAGACTGGGGGCCGGCGAGTGGGACGGAGACTGGGGGCCGGCGAGTGGGACGGAGACCGGGGGCCGGCGAGTGGGACGGAGACTGGGGGCCGGCGAGTGGGACGGAGACCGGGGGCCGGCGAGTGAGACGGAGACCGGGGGCCGGCGAGTGGGACGGAGACCGGGGGCCGGCGAGTGGGACGGAGACCGGGGGCCGGCGAGTGGGACGGAGACCGGGGGCCGGCGAGTGGGACGGAGACCGGGGGCCGGCGAGTGGGACGGAGACCGGGGGCCGGCGAGTGGGACGGAGACCGGGGGCCGGCGAGTGGGACGGAGACCGGGGGCCGGCGAGTGGGACGGAGACCGGGGGCCGGCGAGTGGGACGGAGACCGGGGGCCGGCGAGTGGGACGGAGACTGGGGGCCGGCGAGTGGGACGGAGACTGGGGGCCGGCGAGTGGGACGGAGACTGGGGGCCGGCGAGTGGGACAGAGACTGGGTCCTGTCTTTGTTCGACTGGAGCAGGACAGAGAGGGAGAGATTCTTAGCAGGAGTGCTGAGGGTGAGCAAAGTACTGATTTATTTCTTTATTTATTTGTTGTAGTCCTTGTTTGTTTCGCGGGCTTTTTTCTAGGTTTTAAATTAAGGGAAGTGACGTCAGCTGAAGGGGATTCTGGGAGATTGAGTTCTTCGTCGAAAAGTCAGGTCCCTGGGGTGTTCGGCCTCTTTGTGAGTGGGACAGAGACAGGGGTCCGGTGAGTGGGACAGAGACAGGGGTCCGGTGCGTGGGACAGAGACAGGGGGCCGGTGAGTGCGACAGAGACAGGGGGCCAGTGAGTGCGATAGAGACAGGGGCCGGTGAGTGCGACAGAGACAGCGGTCCGGTGAGTGCGACAGAGACAGGGGGCCGGTGCGTGCGACAGAGACAGGGGTCCGGTGAGTGGGACAGAGACTGGGGTCCGGCGAGTCGGACAGAGACTGGGGTCCGGCGAGTCGGACAGAGACTGGGGTCCGGCGAGTCGGACAGAGACTGGGGGCCGGCGGGTCGGACAGAGACTGGGGGCCGGCGAGTCGGACAGAGACTGGGGGCCGGCGAGTCGGACAGAGACTGGGGGCCGGCGAGTCGGACAGAGACTGGGGGCCGGCGAGTGGGACAGAGACTGGGGGCCGATGAGTGGGACAGAGACTGGGGGCCGGTGAGTGGGACAGAGACTGGGGGCCGGCGAGTGGGACAGAGTCTGGGGGCCGGCGAGTCGGACGGAGACAGGGGGCCGGCGAGTCGGACGGAGACAGGGGGCCGGCGAGTCGGACGGAGACAGGTGTCCGGCGAGTCGGACGGAGACTGGTGGCCGGCGAGTCGGACGGAGACTGGGGGCCGGCGAGTGGGACGGAGACTGGGGGCCGGCGAGTGGGACGGAGACTGGGGGCCGGCGAGTGGGACGGAGACTGGGGGCCGGCGAGTGGGACGGAGACTGGGGGCCGGCGAGTGGGACGGAGACTGGGGGCCGGCGAGTGGGCGGAGACTGGGGGCCGGCGAGTGGGACGGAGACTGGGGGCCGGCGAGTCGGACGGAGACAGGGGGCCGGCGAGTCGGACGGAGACAGGGGTCCGGCGAGTCGGACGGAGACTGGTGGCCGGCGAGTCGGACGGAGACTGGGGGCCGGCGAGTGGGACGGAGACTGGGGGCCGGCGAGTGGGACGGAGACTGGGGGCCGGCGAGTGGGAGGGAGACTGGGGGCCGGCGAGTGGGACGGAGACTGGGGGCCGGCGAGTGGGCGGAGACTGGGGGCCGGCGAGTGGGACGGAGACTGGGGGCCGGCGAGTGGGACGGAGACTGGGGGCCGGCGAGTGGGACGGAGACTGGGGGCCGGCGGGTGGGACGGAGACTGGGGGCCGGCGGGTGGGACGGAGACTGGGGGCCGGCGAGTGGGACGGAGACTGGGGGCCGGCGAGTGGGACGGAGACTGGGGGCCGGCGAGTGGGACGGAGACTGGGGGCCGGCGAGTGGGACGGAGACTGGGGGCCGGCGAGTGGGACGGAGACTGGGGGCCGGCGAGTGGGACGGAGACTGGGGGCCGGCGAGTGGGACGGAGACTGGGGGCCGGCGAGTGGGACGGAGACTGGGGGCCGGCGAGTGGGACGGAGACTGGGGGCCGGCGAGTGGGACGGAGACTGGGGGCCGGCGAGTGGGACGGAGACTGGGGGCCGGCGAGTGGGACGGAGACTGGGGGCCGGCGAGTGGGACGGAGACTGGGGGCCGGCGAGTGGGACGGAGACTGGGGGCCGGCGAGTGGGACGGAGACTGGGGGCCGGCGAGTGGGACGGAGACTGGGGGCCGGCGAGTGGGACGGAGACTGGGGGCCGGCGAGTGGGACGGAGACTGGGGGCCGGCGAGTGGGACGGAGACTGGGGGCCGGCGAGTGGGACGGAGACTGGGGGCCGGCGAGTGGGACGGAGACCGGGGGCCGGCGAGTGAGACGGAGACCGGGAGCCGGCGAGTGGGACGGAGACCGGGGGCCGGCGAGTGGGACGGAGACCGGGGGCCGGCGAGTGGGACGGAGACCGGGGGCCGGCGAGTGGGACGGAGACCGGGGGCCGGCGAGTGGGACGGAGACCGGGGGCCGGCGAGTGGGACGGAGACCGGGGGCCGGCGAGTGGGACGGAGACCGGGGGCCGGCGAGTGGGACGGAGACCGGGGGCCGGCGAGTGGGACGGAGACCGGGGGCCGGCGAGTGGGACGGAGACTGGGGGCCGGCGAGTGGGACGGAGACTGGGGGCCGGCGAGTGGGACGGAGACTGGGGGCCGGCGAGTGGGACAGAGACTGGGTCCTGTCTTTGTTCGACTGGAGCAGGACAGAGAGGGAGAGATTCTTAGCAGGAGTGCTGAGGGTGAGCAAAGTACTGATTTATTTCTTTATTTATTTGTTGTAGTCCTTGTTTGTTTCGCGGGCTTTTTTCTAGGTTTTAAATTAAGGGAAGTGACGTCAGCTGAAGGGGATTCTGGGAGATTGAGTTCTTCGTCGAAAAGTCAGGTCCCTGGGGTGTTCGGCCTCTTTGTGAGTGGGACAGAGACAGGGGTCCGGTGAGTGGGACAGAGACAGGGGTCCGGTGCGTGGGACAGAGACAGGGGGCCGGTGAGTGCGACAGAGACAGGGGGCCAGTGAGTGCGATAGAGACAGGGGGCCGGTGAGTGCGACAGAGACAGCGGTCCGGTGAGTGCGACAGAGACAGGGGGCCGGTGCGTGCGACAGAGACAGGGGTCCGGTGAGTGGGACAGAGACTGGGGTCCGGCGAGTCGGACAGAGACTGGGGTCCGGCGAGTCGGACAGAGACTGGGGTCCGGCGAGTCGGACAGAGACTGGGGGCCGGCGGGTCGGACAGAGACTGGGGGCCGGCGAGTCGGACAGAGACTGGGGGCCGGCGAGTCGGACAGAGACTGGGGGCCGGCGAGTCGGACAGAGACTGGGGGCCGGCGAGTGGGACAGAGACTGGGGGCCGACGAGTGGGACAGAGACTGGGGGCCGGTGAGTGGGACAGAGACTGGGGGCCGGCGAGTGGGACAGAGTCTGGGGGCCGGCGAGTCGGACGGAGACAGGGGGCCGGCGAGTCGGACGGAGACAGGGGGCCGGCGAGTCGGACGGAGACAGGGGGCCGGCGAGTCGGACGGAGACAGGGGGCCGGCGAGTCGGACGGAGACAGGGGGCCGGCGAGTCGGACGGAGACAGGGGTCCGGCGAGTCGGACGGAGACTGGTGGCCGGCGAGTCGGACGGAGACTGGGGGCCGGCGAGTGGGACGGAGACTGGGGGCCGGCGAGTGGGACGGAGACTGGGGGCCGGCGAGTGGGACGGAGACTGGGGGCCGGCGAGTGGGACGGAGACTGGGGGCCGGCGAGTGGGACGGAGACTGGGGGCCGGCGAGTGGGAGGGAGACTGGGGGCCGGCGAGTGGGACGGAGACTGGGGGCCGGCGAGTGGGCGGAGACTGGGGGCCGGCGAGTGGGACGGAGACTGGGGGCCGGCGAGTGGGACGGAGACTGGGGGCCGGCGAGTGGGACGGAGACTGGGGGCCGGCGAGTGGGACGGAGACTGGGGGCCGGCGGGTGGGACGGAGACTGGGGGCCGGCGAGTGGGACGGAGACTGGGGGCCGGCGAGTGGGACGGAGACTGGGGGCCGGCGAGTGGGACGGAGACTGGGGGCCGGCGAGTGGGACGGAGACTGGGGGCCGGCGAGTGGGACGGAGACTGGGGGCCGGCGAGTGGGACGGAGACTGGGGGCCGGCGAGTGGGACGGAGACTGGGGGCCGGCGAGTGGGACGGAGACTGGGGGCCGGCGAGTGGGACGGAGACTGGGGGCCGGCGAGTGGGACGGAGACTGGGGGCCGGCGAGTGGGACGGAGACTGGGGGCCGGCGAGTGGGACGGAGACTGGGGGCCGGCGAGTGGGACGGAGACTGGGGGCCGGCGAGTGGGACGGAGACTGGGGGCCGGCGAGTGGGACGGAGACTGGGGGCCGGCGAGTGGGACGGAGACCGGGGGCCGGCGAGTGGGACGGAGACCGGGGGCCGGCGAGTGGGACGGAGACCGGGGGCCGGCGAGTGGGACGGAGACCGGGGGCCGGCGAGTGGGACGGAGACCGGGGGCCGGCGAGTGGGACGGAGACCGGGGGCCGGCGAGTGGGACGGAGACCGGGGGCCGGCGAGTGGGACGGAGACCGGGGGCCGGCGAGTGGGACGGAGACCGGGGGCCGGCGAGTGGGACGGAGACCGGGGGCCGGCGAGTGGGACGGAGACCGGGGGCCGGCGAGTGGGACGGAGACCGGGGGCCGGCGAGTGGGACGGAGACCGGGGGCCGGCGAGTGGGACGGAGACCGGGGGCCGGCGAGTGGGACGGAGACCGGGGGCCGGCGAGTGGGACGGAGACCGGGGGCCGGCGAGTGGGACGGAGACCGGGGGCCGGCGAGTGGGACAGAGACTGGGTCCTGTCTTTGTTCGACTGGAGCAGGACAGAGAGGGAGAGATTCTTAGCAGGAGTGCTGAGGGTGAGCAAAGTACTGATTTATTTCTTTATTTATTTGTTGTATTCCTTGTTTGTTTCGCGGGCTTTTTTCTAGGTTTTAAATTAAGGGAAGTGACGTCAGCTGAAGGGGATTCTGGGAGATTGAGTTCTTCGTCGAAAAGTCAGGTCCCTGGGGTGTTCGGCCTCTTTGTGAGTGGGACAGAGACAGGGGTCCGGTGAGTGGGACAGAGACAGGGGTCCGGTGCGTGGGACAGAGACAGGGGGCCGGTGAGTGCGACAGAGACAGGGGGCCAGTGAGTGCGATAGAGACAGGGGGCCGGTGAGTGCGACAGAGACAGCGGTCCGGTGAGTGCGACAGAGACAGGGGGCCGGTGAGTGCGACAGAGACAGCGGTCCGGTGAGTGCGACAGAGACAGGGGGCCGGTGCGTGCGACAGAGACAGGGGTCCGGTGAGTGGGACAGAGACTGGGGTCCGGCGAGTCGGACAGAGACTGGGGTCCGGCGAGTCGGACAGAGACTGGGGTCCGGCGAGTCGGACAGAGACTGGGGGCCGGCGGGTCGGACAGAGACTGGGGGCCGGCGAGTCGGACAGAGACTGGGGGCCGGCGAGTCGGACAGAGACTGGGGGCCGGCGAGTCGGACAGAGACTGGGGGCCGGCGAGTGGGACAGAGACTGGGGGCCGACGAGTGGGACAGAGACCGGGGGCCGGCGAGTGGGACGGAGACCGGGGGCCGGCGAGTGGGACGGAGACCGGGGGCCGGCGAGTGGGACGGAGACCGGGGGCCGGCGAGTGGGACGGAGACCGGGGGCCGGCGAGTGGGACGGAGACCGGGGGCCGGCGAGTGGGACGGAGACCGGGGGCCGGCGAGTGGGACGGAGACCGGGGGCCGGCGAGTGGGACGGAGACTGGGGGCCGGCGAGTGGGACGGAGACTGGGGGCCGGCGAGTGGGACGGAGACTGGGGGCCGGCGAGTGGGACAGAGACTGGGTCCTGTCTTTGTTCGACTGGAGCAGGACAGAGAGGGAGAGATTCTTAGCAGGAGTGCTGAGGGTGAGCAAAGTACTGATTTATTTCTTTATTTATTTGTTGTAGTCCTTGTTTGTTTCGCGGGCTTTTTTCTAGGTTTTAAATTAAGGGAAGTGACGTCAGCTGAAGGGGATTCTGGGAGATTGAGTTCTTCGTCGAAAAGTCAGGTCCCTGGGGTGTTCGGCCTCTTTGTGAGTGGGACAGAGACAGGGGTCCGGTGAGTGGGACAGAGACAGGGGTCCGGTGCGTGGGACAGAGACAGGGGGCCGGTGAGTGCGACAGAGACAGGGGGCCAGTGAGTGCGATAGAGACAGGGGGCCGGTGAGTGCGACAGAGACAGCGGTCCGGTGAGTGCGACAGAGACAGGGGGCCGGTGCGTGCGACAGAGACAGGGGTCCGGTGAGTGGGACAGAGACTGGGGTCCGGCGAGTCGGACAGAGACTGGGGTCCGGCGAGTCGGACAGAGACTGGGGTCCGGCGAGTCGGACAGAGACTGGGGGCCGGCGGGTCGGACAGAGACTGGGGGCCGGCGAGTCGGACAGAGACTGGGGGCCGGCGAGTCGGACAGAGACTGGGGGCCGGCGAGTCGGACAGAGACTGGGGGCCGGCGAGTGGGACAGAGACTGGGGGCCGACGAGTGGGACAGAGACTGGGGGCCGGTGAGTGGGACAGAGACTGGGGGCCGGCGAGTGGGACAGAGTCTGGGGGCCGGCGAGTCGGACGGAGACAGGGGGCCGGCGAGTCGGACGGAGACAGGGGGCCGGCGAGTCGGACGGAGACAGGGGGCCGGCGAGTCGGACGGAGACAGGGGGCCGGCGAGTCGGACGGAGACAGGGGGCCGGCGAGTCGGACGGAGACAGGGGTCCGGCGAGTCGGACGGAGACTGGTGGCCGGCGAGTCGGACGGAGACTGGGGGCCGGCGAGTGGGACGGAGACTGGGGGCCGGCGAGTGGGACGGAGACTGGGGGCCGGCGAGTGGGACGGAGACTGGGGGCCGGCGAGTGGGACGGAGACTGGGGGCCGGCGAGTGGGACGGAGACTGGGGGCCGGCGAGTGGGAGGGAGACTGGGGGCCGGCGAGTGGGACGGAGACTGGGGGCCGGCGAGTGGGCGGAGACTGGGGGCCGGCGAGTGGGACGGAGACTGGGGGCCGGCGAGTGGGACGGAGACTGGGGGCCGGCGAGTGGGACGGAGACTGGGGGCCGGCGAGTGGGACGGAGACTGGGGGCCGGCGGGTGGGACGGAGACTGGGGGCCGGCGAGTGGGACGGAGACTGGGGGCCGGCGAGTGGGACGGAGACTGGGGGCCGGCGAGTGGGACGGAGACTGGGGGCCGGCGAGTGGGACGGAGACTGGGGGCCGGCGAGTGGGACGGAGACTGGGGGCCGGCGAGTGGGACGGAGACTGGGGGCCGGCGAGTGGGACGGAGACTGGGGGCCGGCGAGTGGGACGGAGACTGGGGGCCGGCGAGTGGGACGGAGACTGGGGGCCGGCGAGTGGGACGGAGACTGGGGGCCGGCGAGTGGGACGGAGACTGGGGGCCGGCGAGTGGGACGGAGACTGGGGGCCGGCGAGTGGGACGGAGACTGGGGGCCGGCGAGTGGGACGGAGACTGGGGGCCGGCGAGTGGGACGGAGACTGGGGGCCGGCGAGTGGGACGGAGACTGGGGGCCGGCGAGTGGGACGGAGACCGGGGGCCGGCGAGTGGGACGGAGACCGGGGGCCGGCGAGTGGGACGGAGACCGGGGGCCGGCGAGTGGGACGGAGACCGGGGGCCGGCGAGTGGGACGGAGACCGGGGGCCGGCGAGTGGGACGGAGACCGGGGGCCGGCGAGTGGGACGGAGACCGGGGGCCGGCGAGTGGGACGGAGACCGGGGGCCGGCGAGTGGGACGGAGACCGGGGGCCGGCGAGTGGGACGGAGACCGGGGGCCGGCGAGTGGGACGGAGACCGGGGGCCGGCGAGTGGGACGGAGACCGGGGGCCGGCGAGTGGGACGGAGACCGGGGGCCGGCGAGTGGGACGGAGA
This sequence comes from Mustelus asterias, assembly GCF_964213995.1. Taxonomy (NCBI): domain Eukaryota; kingdom Metazoa; phylum Chordata; class Chondrichthyes; order Carcharhiniformes; family Triakidae; genus Mustelus; species Mustelus asterias. The sequence goes on from NW_027590948.1 coordinate 94,906, forward strand.
CCGGGGGCCGGCGAGTGGGACGGAGACCGGGGGCCGGCGAGTGGGACGGAGACCGGGGGCCGGCGAGTGGGACGGAGACTGGGGGCCGGCGAGTGGGACAGAGACTGGGTCCTGTCTTTGTTCGACTGGAGCAGGACAGAGAGGGAGAGATTCTTAGCAGGAGTGCTGAGGGTGAGCAAAGTACTGATTTATTTCTTTATTTATTTGTTGTATTCCTTGTTTGTTTCGCGGGCTTTTTTCTAGGTTTTAAATTAAGGGAAGTGACGTCAGCTGAAGGGGATTCTGGGAGATTGAGTTCTTCGTCGAAAAGTCAGGTCCCTGGGGTGTTCGGCCTCTTTGTGAGTGGGACAGAGACAGGGGTCCGGTGAGTGGGACAGAGACAGGGGTCCGGTGCGTGGGACAGAGACAGGGGGCCGGTGAGTGCGACAGAGACAGGGGGCCAGTGAGTGCGATAGAGACAGGGGGCCGGTGAGTGCGACAGAGACAGCGGTCCGGTGAGTGCGACAGAGACAGGGGGCCGGTGAGTGCGACAGAGACAGCGGTCCGGTGAGTGCGACAGAGACAGGGGGCCGGTGCGTGCGACAGAGACAGGGGTCCGGTGAGTGGGACAGAGACTGGGGTCCGGCGAGTCGGACAGAGACTGGGGTCCGGCGAGTCGGACAGAGACTGGGGTCCGGCGAGTCGGACAGAGACTGGGGGCCGGCGGGTCGGACAGAGACTGGGGGCCGGCGAGTCGGACAGAGACTGGGGGCCGGCGAGTCGGACAGAGACTGGGGGCCGGCGAGTCGGACAGAGACTGGGGGCCGGCGAGTGGGACAGAGACTGGGGGCCGACGAGTGGGACAGAGACTGGGGGCCGGTGAGTGGGACAGAGACTGGGGGCCGGCGAGTGGGACAGAGTCTGGGGGCCGGCGAGTCGGACGGAGACAGGGGGCCGGCGAGTCGGACGGAGACAGGGGGCCGGCGAGTCGGACGGAGACAGGGGGCCGGCGAGTCGGACGGAGACAGGGGGCCGGCGAGTCGGACGGAGACAGGGGGCCGGCGAGTCGGACGGAGACAGGGGGCCGGCGAGTCGGACGGAGACAGGGGGCCGGCGAGTCGGACGGAGACAGGGGGCCGGCGAGTCGGACGGAGACAGGGGGCCGGCGAGTCGGACGGAGACAGGGGGCCGGCGAGTCGGACGGAGACAGGGGGCCGGCGAGTCGGACGGAGACAGGGGGCCGGCGAGTCGGACGGAGACAGGGGGCCGGCGAGTCGGACGGAGACAGGGGGCCGGCGAGTCGGACGGAGACAGGGGGCCGGCGAGTCGGACGGAGACAGGGGGCCGGCGAGTCGGACGGAGACAGGGGGCCGGCGAGTCGGACGGAGACAGGGGGCCGGCGAGTCGGACGGAGACAGGGGGCCGGCGAGTCGGACGGAGACAGGGGGCCGGCGAGTCGGACGGAGACAGGGGGCCGGCGAGTCGGACGGAGACAGGGGGCCGGCGAGTCGGACGGAGACAGGTGTCCGGCGAGTCGGACGGAGACTGGTGGCCGGCGAGTCGGACGGAGACTGGGGGCCGGCGAGTGGGACGGAGACTGGGGGCCGGCGAGTGGGACGGAGACTGGGGGCCGGCGAGTGGGACGGAGACTGGGGGCCGGCGAGTGGGACGGAGACTGGGGGCCGGCGAGTGGGACGGAGACTGGGGGCCGGCGAGTGGGCGGAGACTGGGGGCAGGCGAGTGGGACGGAGACTGGGGGCCGGCGAGTCGGACGGAGACAGGGGGCCGGCGAGTGGGACGGAGACAGGGGTCCGGCGAGTCGGACGGAGACTGGTGGCCGGCGAGTCGGACGGAGACTGGGGGCCGGCGAGTGGGACGGAGACTGGGGGCCGGCGAGTGGGACGGAGACTGGGGGCCGGCGAGTGGGACGGAGACTGGGGGCCGGCGAGTGGGACGGAGACTGGGGGCCGGCGAGTGGGACGGAGACTGGGGGCCGGCGAGTGGGCGGAGACTGGGGGCCGGCGAGTGGGACGGAGACTGGGGGCCGGCGAGTCGGACGGAGACAGGGGGCCGGCGAGTGGGACGGAGACAGGGGTCCGGCGAGTCGGACGGAGACTGGTGGCCGGCGAGTGGGACGGAGACTGGGGGCCGGCGAGTGGGACGGAGACTGGGGGCCGGCGAGTGGGACGGAGACTGGGGGCCGGCGAGTGGGACGGAGACTGGGGGCCGGCGAGTGGGACGGAGACTGGGGGCCGGCGAGTGGGACGGAGACTGGGGGCCGGCGAGTGGGAGGGAGACTGGGGGCCGGCGAGTGGGACGGAGACTGGGGGCCGGCGAGTGGGCGGAGACCGGGGGCCGGCGAGTGGGACGGAGACTGGGGGCCGGCGAGTGGGACGGAGACCGGGGGCCGGCGAGTGGGACGGAGACCGGGGGCCGGCGAGTGGGACGGAGACCGGGGGCCGGCGAGTGGGACGGAGACCGGGGGCCGGCGAGTGGGACGGAGACTGGGGGCCGGCGAGTGGGACAGAGACTGGGTCCTGTCTTTGTTCGACTGGAGCAGGACAGAGAGGGAGAGATTCTTAGCAGAAGTGCTGAGGGTGAGCAAAGTACTGATTTATTTCTTTATTTATTTGTTGTATTCCTTGTTTGTTTCGCGGGCTTTTTTCTAGGTTTTAAATTAAGGGAAGTGACGTCAGCTGAAGGGGATTCTGGGAGATTGAGTTCTTCGTCGAAAAGTCAGGTCCCTGGGGTGTTCGGCCTCTTTGTGAGTGGGACAGAGACAGGGGTCCGGTGAGTGGGACAGAGACAGGGGTCCGGTGCGTGGGACAGAGACAGGGGGCCGGTGAGTGCGACAGAGACAGGGGGCCAGTGAGTGCGATAGAGACAGGGGGCCGGTGAGTGCGACAGAGACAGCGGTCCGGTGAGTGCGACAGAGACAGGGGGCCGGTGCGTGCGACAGAGACAGGGGTCCGGTGAGTGGGACAGAGACTGGGGTCCGGCGAGTCGGACAGAGACTGGGGTCCGGCGAGTCGGACAGAGACTGGGTTCCGGCGAGTCGGACAGAGACTGGGGGCCGGCGGGTCGGACAGAGACTGGGGGCCGGCGAGTCGGACAGAGACTGGGGGCCGGCGAGTCGGACAGAGACTGGGGGCCGGCGAGTCGGACAGAGACTGGGGGCCGGCGAGTGGGACAGAGACTGGGGGCCGACGAGTGGGACAGAGACTGGGGGCCGGCGAGTGGGACAGAGACTGGGGGCCGGCGAGTGGGACAGAGTCTGGGGGCCGGCGAGTCGGACGGAGACAGGGGGCCGGCGAGTCGGACGGAGACAGGGGGCCGGCGAGTCGGACGGAGACAGGGGGCCGGCGAGTCGGACGGAGACAGGGGGCCGGCGAGTCGGACGGAGACAGGGGGCCGGCGAGTCGGACGGAGACAGGGGGCCGGCGAGTCGGACGGAGACAGGGGGCCGGCGAGTCGGACGGAGACAGGGGGCCGGCGAGTCGGACGGAGACAGGGGGCCGGCGAGTCGGACGGAGACAGGGGGCCGGCGAGTCGGACGGAGACAGGGGGCCGGCGAGTCGGACGGAGACAGGGGGCCGGCGAGTCGGACGGAGACAGGGGGCCGGCGAGTCGGACGGAGACAGGGGGCCGGCGAGTCGGACGGAGACAGGGGGCCGGCGAGTCGGACGGAGACAGGGGGCCGGCGAGTCGGACGGAGACAGGGGGCCGGCGAGTCGGACGGAGACAGGGGGCCGGCGAGTCGGACGGAGACAGGGGGCCGGCGAGTCGGACGGAGACAGGGGGCCGGCGAGTCGGACGGAGACAGGGGGCCGGCGAGTCGGACGGAGACAGGGGGCCGGCGAGTCGGACGGAGACAGGGGGCCGGCGAGTCGGACGGAGACAGGGGGCCGGCGAGTCGGACGGAGACAGGGGGCCGGCGAGTCGGACGGAGACAGGGGGCCGGCGAGTCGGACGGAGACAGGGGGCCGGCGAGTCGGACGGAGACAGGGGGCCGGCGAGTCGGACGGAGACAGGGGGCCGGCGAGTCGGACGGAGACAGGGGGCCGGCGAGTCGGACGGAGACAGGGGGCCGGCGAGTCGGACGGAGACAGGGGGCCGGCGAGTCGGACGGAGACAGGGGGCCGGCGAGTCGGACGGAGACAGGGGGCCGGCGAGTCGGACGGAGACAGGGGTCCGGCGAGTCGGACGGAGACTGGTGGCCGGCGAGTCGGACGGAGACTGGGGGCCGGCGAGTGGGACGGAGACTGGGGGCCGGCGAGTGGGACGGAGACTGGGGGCCGGCGAGTGGGACGGAGACTGGGGGCCGGCGAGTGGGACGGAGACTGGGGGCCGGCGAGTGGGACGGAGACTGGGGGCCGGCGAGTGGGCGGAGACTGGGGGCCGGCGAGTGGGACGGAGACTGGGGGCCGGCGAGTCGGACGGAGACAGGGGGCCGGCGAGTCGGACGGAGACAGGGGTCCGGCGAGTCGGACGGAGACTGGTGGCCGGCGAGTCGGACCGAGACGGGGGCCGGCGAGTGGGACGGAGACTGGGGGCCGGCGAGTGGGACGGAGACTGGGGGCCGGCGAGTGGGACGGAGACTGGGGGCCGGCGAGTGGGACGGAGACTGGGGGCCGGCGAGGGGGACGGAGACTGGGGGCCGGCGAGTGGGACGGAGACTGGGGGCCGGCGAGTCGGACGGAGACTGGGGGCCGGCGAGTGGGCGGAGACTGGGGGCCGGCGAGTGGGACGGAGACTGGGGGCCGGCGAGTGGGACGGAGACTGGGGGCCGGCGAGTGGGACGGAGACTGGGGGCCGGCGAGTGGGACGGAGACTGGGGGCCGGCGAGTGGGACGGAGACTGGGGGCCGGCGAGTGGGACGGAGACTGGGGGCCGGCGAGTGGGACGGAGACTGGGGGCCGGCGAGTGGGACGGAGACTGGGGGCCGGCGAGTGGGACGGAGACTGGGGGCCGGCGAGTGGGACGGAGACTGGGGGCCGGCGAGTGGGACGGAGACCGGGGGCCGGCGAGTGGGACGGAGACCGGGGGCCGGCGAGTGGGACGGAGACCGGGGGCCGGCGAGTGGGACGGAGACCGGGGGCCGGCGAGTGGGACGGAGACCGGGGGCCGGCGAGTGGGACGGAGACCGGGGGCCGGCGAGTGGGACGGAGACCGGGGGCCGGCGAGTGGGACGGAGACCGGGGGCCGGCGAGTGGGACGGAGACCGGGGGCCGGCGAGTGGGACGGAGACCGGGGGCCGGCGAGTGGGACGGAGACCGGGGGCCGGCGAGTGGGACGGAGACCGGGGGCCGGCGAGTGGGACGGAGACCGGGGGCCGGCGAGTGGGACGGAGACCGGGGGCCGGCGAGTGGGACGGAGACCGGGGGCCGGCGAGTGGGACGGAGACTGGGGGCCGGCGAGTGGGACGGAGACTGGGGGCCGGCGAGTGGGACGGAGACTGTGGGCCGGCGAGTGGGACGGAGACTGGGGGCCGGCGAGTGGGACGGAGACTGGGGGCCGGCGAGTGGGACGGAGACTGGGGGCCGGCGAGTGGGACGGAGACTGGGTCCTGTCTTTGTTCGACTGGAGCAGGACAGAGAGGGAGAGATTCTTAGCAGGAGTGCTGAGGGTGAGCAAAGTACTGATTTATTTCTTTATTTATTTGTTGTATTCCTTGTTTGTTTCGCGGGCTTTTTTCTAGGTTTTAAATTAAGGGAAGTGACGTCAGCTGAAGGGGATTCTGGGAGATTGAGTTCTTCGTCGAAAAGTCAGGTCCCTGGGGTGTTCGGCCTCTTTGTGAGTGGGACAGAGACAGGGGTCCGGTGAGTGGGACAGAGACAGGGGTCCGGTGCGTGGGACAGAGACAGGGGGCCGGTGAGTGCGACAGAGACAGGGGGCCAGTGAGTGCGATAGAGACAGGGGGCCGGTGAGTGCGACAGAGACAGCGGTCCGGTGAGTGCGACAGAGACAGGGGGCCGGTGCGTGCGACAGAGACAGGGGTCCGGTGAGTGGGACAGAGACTGGGGTCCGGCGAGTCGGACAGAGACTGGGGTCCGGCGAGTCGGACAGAGACTGGGGTCCGGCGAGTCGGACAGAGACTGGGGGCCGGCGGGTCGGACAGAGACTGGGGGCCGGCGAGTCGGACAGAGACTGGGGGCCGGCGAGTCGGACAGAGACTGGGGGCCGGCGAGTCGGACAGAGACTGGGGGCCGGCGAGTGGGACAGAGACTGGGGGCCGACGAGTGGGACAGAGACTGGGGGCCGGCGAGTGGGACAGAGACTGGGGGCCGGCGAGTGGGACAGAGACTGGGGGCCGGCGAGTGGGACAGAGTCTGGGGGCCGGCGAGTCGGACGGAGACAGGGGGCCGGCGAGTCGGACGGAGACAGGGGGCCGGCGAGTCGGACGGAGACAGGGGGCCGGCGAGTCGGACGGAGAAAGGGGGCCGGCGAGTCGGACGGAGACAGGGGGCCGGCGAGTCGGACGGAGACAGGGGGCCGGCGAGTCGGACGGAGACAGGGGGCCGGCGAGTCGGACGGAGACAGGGGGCCGGCGAGTCGGACGGAGACAGGGGGCCGGCGAGTCGGACGGAGACAGGGGGCCGGCGAGTCGGACGGAGACAGGGGGCCGGCGAGTCGGACGGAGACAGGGGGCCGGCGAGTGGGACGGAGACTGGGGGCCGGCGAGTGGGACGGAGACTGGGGGCCGGCGAGTGGGACGGAGACTGGGGGCCGGCGAGTGGGACGGAGACCGGGGGCCGGCGAGTGAGACGGAGACCGGGGGCCGGCGAGTGGGACGGAGACCGGGGGCCGGCGAGTGGGACAGAGACTGGGGGCCGGCGAGTGGGACGGAGTCTGGGGGCCGGCGAGTCGGACGGAGACAGGGGGCCGGCGAGTCGGACGGAGACAGGGGGCCGGCGAGTCGGACGGAGACAGGGGGCCGGCGAGTCGGACGGAGACAGGGGGCCGGCGAGTCGGACGGAGACAGGGGGCCGGCGAGTCGGACGGAGACAGGGGGCCGGCGAGTCGGACGGAGACAGGGGGCCGGCGAGTCGGACGGAGACAGGGGGCCGGCGAGTCGGACGGAGACAGGGGGCCGGCGAGTCGGACGGAGACAGGGGGCCGGCGAGTCGGACGGAGACAGGGGGCCGGCGAGTCGGACGGAGACAGGGGGCCGGCGAGTCGGACGGAGACAGGGGGCCGGCGAGTCGGACGGAGACAGGGGGCCGGCGAGTCGGACGGAGACAGGGGGCCGGCGAGTCGGACGGAGACAGGGGGCCGGCGAGTCGGACGGAGACAGGGGGCCGGCGAGTCGGACGGAGACAGGGGGCCGGCGAGTCGGACGGAGACAGGGGGCCGGCGAGTCGGACGGAGACAGGGGGCCGGCGAGTCGGACGGAGACAGGGGGCCGGCGAGTCGGACGGAGACAGGGGGCCGGCGAGTCGGACGGAGACAGGGGGCCGGCGAGTCGGACGGAGACAGGGGGCCGGCGAGTCGGACGGAGACAGGGGGCCGGCGAGTCGGACGGAGACAGGGGGCCGGCGAGTCGGACGGAGACAGGGGGCCGGCGAGTCGGACGGAGACAGGGGGCCGGCGAGTCGGACGGAGACAGGGGGCCGGCGAGTCGGACGGAGACAGGGGGCCGGCGAGTCGGACGGAGACAGGGGGCCGGCGATTGGGACGGAGACTGGGGGCCGGCGAGTGGGACGGAGACTGGGGGCCGGCGAGTGGGACGGAGACTGTGGGACGGAGACTGTGGGCCGGCGAGTGGGACGGAGACTGGGGGCCGGCGAGTGGGACGGAGACTGGGGGCCGGCGACTGGGACGGAGACTGGGGGCCGGCGAGTGGGACGGAGACTGGGGGCCGGCGAGTGGGACGGAGACTGGGGGCCGGCGAGTGGGACGGAGACTGGGGGCCGGCGAGTGGGACAGAGACTGGGTCCTGTCTTTGTTCGACTGGAGCAGGACAGAGAGGGAGAGATTCTTAGCAGGAGTGCTGAGGGTGAGCAAAGTACTGATTTATTTCTTTATTTATTTGTTGTATTCCTTGTTTGTTTCGCGGGCTTTTTTCTAGGTTTTAAATTAAGGGAAGTGACGTCAGCTGAAGGGGATTCTGGGAGATTGAGTTCTTCGTCGAAAAGTCAGGTCCCTGGGGTGTTCGGCCTTATTGTGAGTGGGACAGAGACAGGGGTCCGGTGAGTGGGACAGAGACAGGGGTCCGGTGCGTGGGACAGAGACAGGGGGCCGGTGAGTGCGACAGAGACAGGGGGCCAGTGAGTGCGATAGAGACAGGGGGCCGGTGAGTGCGACAGAGACAGCGGTCCGGTGAGTGCGACAGAGACAGGGGGCCGGTGCGTGCGACAGAGACAGGGGTCCGGCGAGTCGGACAGAGACTGGGGTCCGGCGAGTCGGACAGAGACTGGGGTCCGGCGAGTCGGACAGAGACTGGGGTCCGGCGAGTCGGACAGAGACTGGGGGCCGGCGGGTCGGACAGAGACTGGGGGCCGGCGAGTCGGACAGAGACTGGGGGCCGGCGAGTCGGACAGAGACTGGGGGCCGGCGAGTCGGACAGAGACTGGGGGCCGGCGAGTGGGACAGAGACTGGGGGCCGACGAGTGGGACAGAGACTGGGGGCCGGCGAGTGGGACAGAGACTGGGGGCCGGCGAGTGGGACAGAGACTGGGGGCCGGCGAGTGGGACAGAGTCTGGGGGCCGGCGAGTCGGACGGAGACAGGGGGCCGGCGAGTCGGACGGAGACAGGGGGCCGGCGAGTCGGACGGAGACAGGGGGCCGGCGAGTCGGACGGAGACAGGGGGCCGGCGAGTCGGACGGAGACAGGGGGCCGGCGAGTCGGACGGAGACAGGGGGCCGGCGAGTCGGACGGAGACAGGGGGCCGGCGAGTCGGACGGAGACAGGGGGCCGGCCAGTCGGACGGAGACAGGGGGCCGGCGAGTCGGACGGAGACAGGGGGCCGGCGAGTCGGACGGAGACAGGGGGCCGGCGAGTCGGACGGAGACAGGGGGCCGGCGAGTCGGACGGAGACAGGTGTCCGGCGAGTCGGACGGAGACTGGTGGCCGGCGAGTCGGACGGAGACTGGGGGCCGGCGAGTGGGACGGAGACTGGGGGCCGGCGAGTGGGACGGAGACTGGGGGCCGGCGAGTGGGACGGAGACTGGGGGCCGGCGAGTGGGACGGAGACTGGGGGCCGGCGAGTGGGACGGAGACTGGGGGCCGGCGAGTGGGCGGAGACTGGGGGCAGGCGAGTGGGACGGAGACTGGGGGCCGGCGAGTCGGACGGAGACAGGGGGCCGGCGAGTGGGACGGAGACAGGGGTCCGGCGAGTCGGACGGAGACTGGTGGCCGGCGAGTCGGACGGAGACTGGGGGCCGGCGAGTGGGACGGAGACTGGGGGCCGGCGAGTGGGACGGAGACTGGGGGCCGGCGAGTGGGACGGAGACTGGGGGCCGGCGAGTGGGACGGAGACTGGGGGCCGGCGAGTGGGACGGAGACTGGGGGCCGGCGAGTGGGCGGAGACTGGGGGCCGGCGAGTGGGACGGAGACTGGGGGCCGGCGAGTCGGACGGAGACAGGGGGCCGGCGAGTGGGACGGAGACAGGGGTCCGGCGAGTCGGACGGAGACTGGTGGCCGGCGAGTGGGACGGAGACTGGGGGCCGGCGAGTGGGACGGAGACTGGGGGCCGGCGAGTGGGACGGAGACTGGGGGCCGGCGAGTGGGACGGAGACTGGGGGCCGGCGAGTGGGACGGAGACTGGGGGCCGGCGAGTGGGACGGAGACTGGGGGCCGGCGAGTGGGAGGGAGACTGGGGGCCGGCGAGTGGGACGGAGACTGGGGGCCGGCGAGTGGGCGGAGACCGGGGGCCGGCGAGTGGGACGGAGACTGGGGGCCGGCGAGTGGGACGGAGACCGGGGGCCGGCGAGTGGGACGGAGACCGGGGGCCGGCGAGTGGGACGGAGACCGGGGGCCGGCGAGTGGGACGGAGACCGGGGGCCGGCGAGTGGGACGGAGACTGGGGGCCGGCGAGTGGGACAGAGACTGGGTCCTGTCTTTGTTCGACTGGAGCAGGACAGAGAGGGAGAGATTCTTAGCAGGAGTGCTGAGGGTGAGCAAAGTACTGATTTATTTCTTTATTTATTTGTTGTATTCCTTGTTTGTTTCGCGGGCTTTTTTCTAGGTTTTAAATTAAGGGAAGTGACGTCAGCTGAAGGGGATTCTGGGAGATTGAGTTCTTCGTCGAAAAGTCAGGTCCCTGGGGTGTTCGGCCTCTTTGTGAGTGGGACAGAGACAGGGGTCCGGTGAGTGGGACAGAGACAGGGGTCCGGTGCGTGGGACAGAGACAGGGGGCCGGTGAGTGCGACAGAGACAGGGGGCCAGTGAGTGCGATAGAGACAGGGGGCCGGTGAGTGCGACAGAGACAGCGGTCCGGTGAGTGCGACAGAGACAGGGGGCCGGTGCGTGCGACAGAGACAGGGGTCCGGTGAGTGGGACAGAGACTGGGGTCCGGCGAGTCGGACAGAGACTGGGGTCCGGCGAGTCGGACAGAGACTGGGTTCCGGCGAGTCGGACAGAGACTGGGGGCCGGCGGGTCGGACAGAGACTGGGGGCCGGCGAGTCGGACAGAGACTGGGGGCCGGCGAGTCGGACAGAGACTGGGGGCCGGCGAGTCGGACAGAGACTGGGGGCCGGCGAGTGGGACAGAGACTGGGGGCCGACGAGTGGGACAGAGACTGGGGGCCGGCGAGTGGGACAGAGACTGGGGGCCGGCGAGTGGGACAGAGTCTGGGGGCCGGCGAGTCGGACGGAGACAGGGGGCCGGCGAGTCGGACGGAGACAGGGGGCCGGCGAGTCGGACGGAGACAGGGGGCCGGCGAGTCGGACGGAGACAGGGGGCCGGCGAGTCGGACGGAGACAGGGGGCCGGCGAGTCGGACGGAGACAGGGGGCCGGCGAGTCGGACGGAGACAGGGGGCCGGCGAGTCGGACGGAGACAGGGGGCCGGCGAGTCGGACGGAGACAGGGGGCCGGCGAGTCGGACGGAGACAGGGGGCCGGCGAGTCGGACGGAGACAGGGGGCCGGCGAGTCGGACGGAGACAGGGGGCCGGCGAGTCGGACGGAGACAGGGGGCCGGCGAGTCGGACGGAGACAGGGGGCCGGCGAGTCGGACGGAGACAGGGGGCCGGCGAGTCGGACGGAGACAGGGGGCCGGCGAGTCGGACGGAGACAGGGGGCCGGCGAGTCGGACGGAGACAGGGGGCCGGCGAGTCGGACGGAGACAGGGGGCCGGCGAGTCGGACGGAGACAGGGGGCCGGCGAGTCGGACGGAGACAGGGGGCCGGCGAGTCGGACGGAGACAGGGGGCCGGCGAGTCGGACGGAGACAGGGGGCCGGCGAGTCGGACGGAGACAGGGGGCCGGCGAGTCGGACGGAGACAGGGGGCCGGCGAGTCGGACGGAGACAGGGGGCCGGCGAGTCGGACGGAGACAGGGGGCCGGCGAGTCGGACGGAGACAGGGGGCCGGCGAGTCGGACGGAGACAGGGGGCCGGCGAGTCGGACGGAGACAGGGGGCCGGCGAGTCGGACGGAGACAGGGGGCCGGCGAGTCGGACGGAGACAGGGGGCCGGCGAGTCGGACGGAGACAGGGGGCCGGCGAGTCGGACGGAGACAGGGGGCCGGCGAGTCGGACGGAGACAGGGGTCCGGCGAGTCGGACGGAGACTGGTGGCCGGCGAGTCGGACGGAGACTGGGGGCCGGCGAGTGGGACGGAGACTGGGGGCCGGCGAGTGGGACGGAGACTGGGGGCCGGCGAGTGGGACGGAGACTGGGGGCCGGCGAGTCGGACGGAGACAGGGGGCCGGCGAGTCGGACGGAGACAGGGGGCCGGCGAGTCGGACGGAGACAGGGGGCCGGCGAGTCGGACGGAGACAGGGGGCCGGCGAGTCGGACGGAGACAGGGGGCCGGCGAGTCGGACGGAGACAGGGGGCCGGCGAGTCGGACGGAGACAGGGGGCCGGCGAGTCGGACGGAGACAGGGGGCCGGCGAGTCGGACGGAGACAGGGGGCCGGCGAGTCGGACGGAGACAGGGGGCCGGCGAGTCGGACGGAGACAGGGGGCCGGCGAGTCGGACGGAGACAGGGGGCCGGCGAGTCGGACGGAGACAGGGGGCCGGCGAGTCGGACGGAGACAGGGGGCCGGCGAGTGGGACGGAGACTGGGGGCCGGCGAGTGGGACGGAGACTGGGGGCCGGCGAGTGGGACGGAGACTGTGGGACGGAGACTGTGGGCCGGCGAGTGGGACGGAGACTGGGGGCCGGCGAGTGGGACGGAGACTGGGGGCCGGCGACTGGGACGGAGACTGGGGGCCGGCGAGTGGGACGGAGACTGGGGGCCGGCGAGTGGGACGGAGACTGGGGGCCGGCGAGTGGGACGGAGACTGGGGGCCGGCGAGTGGGACAGAGACTGGGTCCTGTCTTTGTTCGACTGGAGCAGGACAGAGAGGGAGAGATTCTTAGCAGGAGTGCTGAGGGTGAGCAAAGTACTGATTTATTTCTTTATTTATTTGTTGTATTCCTTGTTTGTTTCGCGGGCTTTTTTCTAGGTTTTAAATTAAGGGAAGTGACGTCAGCTGAAGGGGATTCTGGGAGATTGAGTTCTTCGTCGAAAAGTCAGGTCCCTGGGGTGTTCGGCCTTATTGTGAGTGGGACAGAGACAGGGGTCCGGTGAGTGGGACAGAGACAGGGGTCCGGTGCGTGGGACAGAGACAGGGGGCCGGTGAGTGCGACAGAGACAGGGGGCCAGTGAGTGCGATAGAGACAGGGGGCCGGTGAGTGCGACAGAGACAGCGGTCCGGTGAGTGCGACAGAGACAGGGGGCCGGTGCGTGCGACAGAGACAGGGGTCCGGCGAGTCGGACAGAGACTGGGGTCCGGCGAGTCGGACAGAGACTGGGGTCCGGCGAGTCGGACAGAGACTGGGGTCCGGCGAGTCGGACAGAGACTGGGGGCCGGCGGGTCGGACAGAGACTGGGGGCCGGCGAGTCGGACAGAGACTGGGGGCCGGCGAGTCGGACAGAGACTGGGGGCCGGCGAGTCGGACAGAGACTGGGGGCCGGCGAGTGGGACAGAGACTGGGGGCCGACGAGTGGGACAGAGACTGGGGGCCGGCGAGTGGGACAGAGACTGGGGGCCGGCGAGTGGGACAGAGACTGGGGGCCGGCGAGTGGGACAGAGTCTGGGGGCCGGCGAGTCGGACGGAGACAGGGGGCCGGCGAGTCGGACGGAGACAGGGGGCCGGCGAGTCGGACGGAGACAGGGGGCCGGCGAGTCGGACGGAGACAGGGGGCCGGCGAGTCGGACGGAGACAGGGGGCCGGCGAGTCGGACGGAGACAGGGGGCCGGCGAGTCGGACGGAGACAGGGGGCCGGCGAGTCGGACGGAGACAGGGGGCCGGCCAGTCGGACGGAGACAGGGGGCCGGCGAGTCGGACGGAGACAGGGGGCCGGCGAGTCGGACGGAGACAGGGGGCCGGCGAGTCGGACGGAGACAGGGGGCCGGCGAGTCGGACGGAGACAGGTGTCCGGCGAGTCGGACGGAGACTGGTGGCCGGCGAGTCGGACGGAGACTGGGGGCCGGCGAGTGGGACGGAGACTGGGGGCCGGCGAGTGGGACGGAGACTGGGGGCCGGCGAGTGGGACGGAGACTGGGGGCCGGCGAGTGGGACGGAGACTGGGGGCCGGCGAGTGGGACGGAGACTGGGGGCCGGCGAGTGGGCGGAGACTGGGGGCAGGCGAGTGGGACGGAGACTGGGGGCCGGCGAGTCGGACGGAGACAGGGGGCCGGCGAGTGGGACGGAGACAGGGGTCCGGCGAGTCGGACGGAGACTGGTGGCCGGCGAGTCGGACGGAGACTGGGGGCCGGCGAGTGGGACGGAGACTGGGGGCCGGCGAGTGGGACGGAGACTGGGGGCCGGCGAGTGGGACGGAGACTAGGGGCCGGCGAGTGGGAGGGAGACTGGGGGCCGGCGAGTGGGACGGAGACTGGGGGCCGGCGAGTGGGCGGAGACTGGGGGCCGGCGAGTGGGACGGAGACTGGGGGCCGGCGAGTCGGACGGAGACAGGGGGCCGGCGAGTGGGACGGAGACAGGGGTCCGGCGAGTCGGACGGAGACTGGTGGCCGGCGAGTGGGACGGAGACTGGGGGCCGGCGAGTGGGACGGAGACTGGGGGCCGGCGAGTGGGACGGAGACTGGGGGCCGGCGAGTGGGACGGAGACTGGGGGCCGGCGAGTGGGACGGAGACTGGGGGCCGGCGAGTGGGACGGAGACTGGGGGCCGGCGAGTGGGAGGGAGACTGGGGGCCGGCGAGTGGGACGGAGACTGGGGGCCGGCGAGTGGGCGGAGACCGGGGGCCGGCGAGTGGGACGGAGACTGGGGGCCGGCGAGTGGGACGGAGACCGGGGGCCGGCGAGTGGGACGGAGACCGGGGGCCGGCGAGTGGGACGGAGACCGGGGGCCGGCGAGTGGGACGGAGACCGGGGGCCGGCGAGTGGGACGGAGACTGGGGGCCGGCGAGTGGGACAGAGACTGGGTCCTGTCTTTGTTCGACTGGAGCAGGACAGAGAGGGAGAGATTCTTAGCAGGAGTGCTGAGGGTGAGCAAAGTACTGATTTATTTCTTTATTTATTTGTTGTATTCCTTGTTTGTTTCGCGGGCTTTTTTCTAGGTTTTAAATTAAGGGAAGTGACGTCAGCTGAAGGGGATTCTGGGAGATTGAGTTCTTCGTCGAAAAGTCAGGTCCCTGGGGTGTTCGGCCTCTTTGTGAGTGGGACAGAGACAGGGGTCCGGTGAGTGGGACAGAGACAGGGGTCCGGTGCGTGGGACAGAGACAGGGGGCCGGTGAGTGCGACAGAGACAGGGGGCCAGTGAGTGCGATAGAGACAGGGGGCCGGTGAGTGCGACAGAGACAGCGGTCCGGTGAGTGCGACAGAGACAGGGGGCCGGTGCGTGCGACAGAGACAGGGGTCCGGTGAGTGGGACAGAGACTGGGGTCCGGCGAGTCGGACAGAGACTGGGGTCCGGCGAGTCGGACAGAGACTGGGTTCCGGCGAGTCGGACAGAGACTGGGGGCCGGCGGGTCGGACAGAGACTGGGGGCCGGCGAGTCGGACAGAGACTGGGGGCCGGCGAGTCGGACAGAGACTGGGGGCCGGCGAGTCGGACAGAGACTGGGGGCCGGCGAGTGGGACAGAGACTGGGGGCCGACGAGTGGGACAGAGACTGGGGGCCGGCGAGTGGGACAGAGACTGGGGGCCGGCGAGTGGGACAGAGTCTGGGGGCCGGCGAGTCGGACGGAGACAGGGGGCCGGCGAGTCGGACGGAGACAGGGGGCCGGCGAGTCGGACGGAGACAGGGGGCCGGCGAGTCGGACGGAGACAGGGGGCCGGCGAGTCGGACGGAGACAGGGGGCCGGCGAGTCGGACGGAGACAGGGGGCCGGCGAGTCGGACGGAGACAGGGGGCCGGCGAGTCGGACGGAGACAGGGGGCCGGCGAGTCGGACGGAGACAGGGGGCCGGCGAGTCGGACGGAGACAGGGGGCCGGCGAGTCGGACGGAGACAGGGGGCCGGCGAGTCGGACGGAGACAGGGGGCCGGCGAGTCGGACGGAGACAGGGGGCCGGCGAGTCGGACGGAGACAGGGGGCCGGCGAGTCGGACGGAGACAGGGGGCCGGCGAGTCGGACGGAGACAGGGGGCCGGCGAGTCGGACGGAGACAGGGGGCCGGCGAGTCGGACGGAGACAGGGGGCCGGCGAGTCGGACGGAGACAGGGGGCCGGCGAGTCGGACGGAGACAGGGGGCCGGCGAGTCGGACGGAGACAGGGGGCCGGCGAGTCGGACGGAGACAGGGGGCCGGCGAGTCGGACGGAGACAGGGGGCCGGCGAGTCGGACGGAGACAGGGGGCCGGCGAGTCGGACGGAGACAGGGGGCCGGCGAGTCGGACGGAGACAGGGGGCCGGCGAGTCGGACGGAGACAGGGGGCCGGCGAGTCGGACGGAGACAGGGGGCCGGCGAGTCGGACGGAGACAGGGGGCCGGCGAGTCGGACGGAGACAGGGGGCCGGCGAGTCGGACGGAGACAGGGGGCCGGCGAGTCGGACGGAGACAGGGGGCCGGCGAGTCGGACGGAGACAGGGGGCCGGCGAGTCGGACGGAGACAGGGGGCCGGCGAGTCGGACGGAGACAGGGGTCCGGCGAGTCGGACGGAGACTGGTGGCCGGCGAGTCGGACGGAGACTGGGGGCCGGCGAGTGGGACGGAGACTGGGGGCCGGCGAGTGGGACGGAGACTGGGGGCCGGCGAGTGGGACGGAGACTGGGGGCCGGCGAGTGGGACGGAGACTGGGGGCCGGCGAGTGGGACGGAGACTGGGGGCCGGCGAGTGGGCGGAGACTGGGGGCCGGCGAGTGGGACGGAGACTGGGGGCCGGCGAGTCGGACGGAGACAGGGGGCCGGCGAGTCGGACGGAGACAGGGGTCCGGCGAGTCGGACGGAGACTGGTGGCCGGCGAGTCGGACCGAGACGGGGGCCGGCGAGTGGGACGGAGACTGGGGGCCGGCGAGTGGGACGGAGACTGGGGGCCGGCGAGTGGGACGGAGACTGGGGGCCGGCGAGTGGGACGGAGACTGGGGGCCGGCGAGGGGGACGGAGACTGGGGGCCGGCGAGTGGGACGGAGACTGGGGGCCGGCGAGTCGGACGGAGACTGGGGGCCGGCGAGTGGGCGGAGACTGGGGGCCGGCGAGTGGGACGGAGACTGGGGGCCGGCGAGTGGGACGGAGACTGGGGGCCGGCGAGTGGGACGGAGACTGGGGGCCGGCGAGTGGGACGGAGACTGGGGGCCGGCGAGTGGGACGGAGACTGGGGGCCGGCGAGTGGGACGGAGACTGGGGGCCGGCGAGTGGGACGGAGACTGGGGGCCGGCGAGTGGGACGGAGACTGGGGGCCGGCGAGTGGGACGGAGACTGGGGGCCGGCGAGTGGGACGGAGACTGGGGGCCGGCGAGTGGGACGGAGACTGGGGGCCGGCGAGTGGGACGGAGACCGGGGGCCGGCGAGTGGGACGGAGACCGGGGGCCGGCGAGTGGGACGGAGACCGGGGGCCGGCGAGTGGGACGGAGACCGGGGGCCGGCGAGTGGGACGGAGACCGGGGGCCGGCGAGTGGGACGGAGACCGGGGGCCGGCGAGTGGGACGGAGACCGGGGGCCGGCGAGTGGGACGGAGACCGGGGGCCGGCGAGTGGGACGGAGACCGGGGGCCGGCGAGTGGGACGGAGACCGGGGGCCGGCGAGTGGGACGGAGACCGGGGGCCGGCGAGTGGGACGGAGACCGGGGGCCGGCGAGTGGGACGGAGACCGGGGGCCGGCGAGTGGGACGGAGACCGGGGGCCGGCGAGTGGGACGGAGACTGGGGGCCGGCGAGTGGGACGGAGACTGGGGGCCGGCGAGTGGGACGGAGACTGTGGGCCGGCGAGTGGGACGGAGACTGGGGGCCGGCGAGTGGGACGGAGACTGGGGGCCGGCGAGTGGGACGGAGACTGGGGGCCGGCGAGTGGGACGGAGACTGGGTCCTGTCTTTGTTCGACTGGAGCAGGACAGAGAGGGAGAGATTCTTAGCAGGAGTGCTGAGGGTGAGCAAAGTACTGATTTATTTCTTTATTTATTTGTTGTATTCCTTGTTTGTTTCGCGGGCTTTTTTCTAGGTTTTAAATTAAGGGAAGTGACGTCAGCTGAAGGGGATTCTGGGAGATTGAGTTCTTCGTCGAAAAGTCAGGTCCCTGGGGTGTTCGGCCTCTTTGTGAGTGGGACAGAGACAGGGGTCCGGTGAGTGGGACAGAGACAGGGGTCCGGTGCGTGGGACAGAGACAGGGGGCCGGTGAGTGCGACAGAGACAGGGGGCCAGTGAGTGCGATAGAGACAGGGGGCCGGTGAGTGCGACAGAGACAGCGGTCCGGTGAGTGCGACAGAGACAGGGGGCCGGTGCGTGCGACAGAGACAGGGGTCCGGTGAGTGGGACAGAGACTGGGGTCCGGCGAGTCGGACAGAGACTGGGGTCCGGCGAGTCGGACAGAGACTGGGGTCCGGCGAGTCGGACAGAGACTGGGGGCCGGCGGGTCGGACAGAGACTGGGGGCCGGCGAGTCGGACAGAGACTGGGGGCCGGCGAGTCGGACAGAGACTGGGGGCCGGCGAGTCGGACAGAGACTGGGGGCCGGCGAGTGGGACAGAGACTGGGGGCCGACGAGTGGGACAGAGACTGGGGGCCGGCGAGTGGGACAGAGACTGGGGGCCGGCGAGTGGGACAGAGACTGGGGGCCGGCGAGTGGGACAGAGTCTGGGGGCCGGCGAGTCGGACGGAGACAGGGGGCCGGCGAGTCGGACGGAGACAGGGGGCCGGCGAGTCGGACGGAGACAGGGGGCCGGCGAGTCGGACGGAGAAAGGGGGCCGGCGAGTCGGACGGAGACAGGGGGCCGGCGAGTCGGACGGAGACAGGGGGCCGGCGAGTCGGACGGAGACAGGGGGCCGGCGAGTCGGACGGAGACAGGGGGCCGGCGAGTCGGACGGAGACAGGGGGCCGGCGAGTCGGACGGAGACAGGGGGCCGGCGAGTCGGACGGAGACAGGGGGCCGGCGAGTCGGACGGAGACAGGGGGCCGGCGAGTGGGACGGAGACTGGGGGCCGGCGAGTGGGACGGAGACTGGGGGCCGGCGAGTGGGACGGAGACAGGGGGCCGGCGAGTGGGACGGAGACCGGGGGCCGGCGAGTGAGACGGAGACCGGGGGCCGGCGAGTGGGACGGAGACCGGGGGCCGGCGAGTGGGACAGAGACTGGGGGCCGGCGAGTGGGACGGAGTCTGGGGGCCGGCGAGTCGGACGGAGACAGGGGGCCGGCGAGTCGGACGGAGACAGGGGGCCGGCGAGTCGGACGGAGACAGGGGGCCGGCGAGTCGGACGGAGACAGGGGGCCGGCGAGTCGGACGGAGACAGGGGGCCGGCGAGTCGGACGGAGACAGGGGGCCGGCGAGTCGGACGGAGACAGGGGGCCGGCGAGTCGGACGGAGACAGGGGGCCGGCGAGTCGGACGGAGACAGGGGGCCGGCGAGTCGGACGGAGACAGGGGGCCGGCGAGTCGGACGGAGACAGGGGGCCGGCGAGTCGGACGGAGACAGGGGGCCGGCGAGTCGGACGGAGACAGGGGGCCGGCGAGTCGGACGGAGACAGGGGGCCGGCGAGTCGGACGGAGACAGGGGGCCGGCGAGTCGGACGGAGACAGGGGGCCGGCGAGTCGGACGGAGACAGGGGGCCGGCGAGTCGGACGGAGACAGGGGGCCGGCGAGTCGGACGGAGACAGGGGGCCGGCGAGTCGGACGGAGACAGGGGGCCGGCGAGTCGGACGGAGACAGGGGGCCGGCGAGTCGGACGGAGACAGGGGGCCGGCGAGTCGGACGGAGACAGGGGGCCGGCGAGTCGGACGGAGACAGGGGGCCGGCGAGTCGGACGGAGACAGGGGGCCGGCGAGTCGGACGGAGACAGGGGGCCGGCGAGTCGGACGGAGACAGGGGGCCGGCGAGTCGGACGGAGACAGGGGGCCGGCGAGTCGGACGGAGACAGGGGGCCGGCGAGTCGGACGGAGACAGGGGGCCGGCGAGTCGGACGGAGACAGGGGGCCGGCGAGTCGGACGGAGACAGGGGGCCGGCGAGTCGGACGGAGACAGGGGGCCGGCGAGTCGGACGGAGACAGGGGGCCGGCGAGTGGGACGGAGACTGGGGGCCGGCGAGTGGGACGGAGACTGGGGGCCGGCGAGTGGGACGGAGACTGTGGGACGGAGACTGTGGGCCGGCGAGTGGGACGGAGACTGGGGGCCGGCGAGTGGGACGGAGACTGGGGGCCGGCGACTGGGACGGAGACTGGGGGCCGGCGAGTGGGACGGAGACTGGGGGCCGGCGAGTGGGACGGAGACTGGGGGCCGGCGAGTGGGACGGAGACTGGGGGCCGGCGAGTGGGACAGAGACTGGGTCCTGTCTTTGTTCGACTGGAGCAGGACAGAGAGGGAGAGATTCTTAGCAGGAGTGCTGAGGGTGAGCAAAGTACTGATTTATTTCTTTATTTATTTGTTGTATTCCTTGTTTGTTTCGCGGGCTTTTTTCTAGGTTTTAAATTAAGGGAAGTGACGTCAGCTGAAGGGGATTCTGGGAGATTGAGTTCTTCGTCGAAAAGTCAGGTCCCTGGGGTGTTCGGCCTTATTGTGAGTGGGACAGAGACAGGGGTCCGGTGAGTGGGACAGAGACAGGGGTCCGGTGCGTGGGACAGAGACAGGGGGCCGGTGAGTGCGACAGAGACAGGGGGCCAGTGAGTGCGATAGAGACAGGGGGCCGGTGAGTGCGACAGAGACAGCGGTCCGGTGAGTGCGACAGAGACAGGGGGCCGGTGCGTGCGACAGAGACAGGGGTCCGGCGAGTCGGACAGAGACTGGGGTCCGGCGAGTCGGACAGAGACTGGGGTCCGGCGAGTCGGACAGAGACTGGGGTCCGGCGAGTCGGACAGAGACTGGGGGCCGGCGGGTCGGACAGAGACTGGGGGCCGGCGAGTCGGACAGAGACTGGGGGCCGGCGAGTCGGACAGAGACTGGGGGCCGGCGAGTCGGACAGAGACTGGGGGCCGGCGAGTGGGACAGAGACTGGGGGCCGACGAGTGGGACAGAGACTGGGGGCCGGCGAGTGGGACAGAGACTGGGGGCCGGCGAGTGGGACAGAGACTGGGGGCCGGCGAGTGGGACAGAGTCTGGGGGCCGGCGAGTCGGACGGAGACAGGGGGCCGGCGAGTCGGACGGAGACAGGGGGCCGGCGAGTCGGACGGAGACAGGGGGCCGGCGAGTCGGACGGAGACAGGGGGCCGGCGAGTCGGACGGAGACAGGGGGCCGGCGAGTCGGACGGAGACAGGGGGCCGGCGAGTCGGACGGAGACAGGGGGCCGGCGAGTCGGACGGAGACAGGGGGCCGGCGAGTCGGACGGAGACAGGGGGCCGGCGAGTCGGACGGAGACAGGGGGCCGGCGAGTCGGACGGAGACAGGGGGCCGGCGAGTCGGACGGAGACAGGGGGCCGGCGAGTCGGACGGAGACAGGGGGCCGGCGAGTCGGACGGAGACAGGGGGCCGGCGAGTCGGACGGAGACAGGGGGCCGGCGAGTCGGACGGAGACAGGGGGCCGGCGAGTCGGACGGAGACAGGGGGCCGGCGAGTCGGACGGAGACAGGGGGCCGGCGAGTCGGACGGAGACAGGGGGCCGGCGAGTCGGACGGAGACAGGGGGCCGGCGAGTCGGACGGAGACAGGGGGCCGGCGAGTCGGACGGAGACAGGGGGCCGGCGAGTCGGACGGAGACAGGGGGCCGGCGAGTCGGACGGAGACAGGGGGCCGGCGAGTCGGACGGAGACAGGGGGCCGGCGAGTCGGACGGAGACAGGGGGCCGGCGAGTCGGACGGAGACAGGGGGCCGGCGAGTCGGACGGAGACAGGGGGCCGGCGAGTCGGACGGAGACAGGGGGCCGGCGAGTCGGACGGAGACAGGGGGCCGGCGAGTCGGACGGAGACAGGGGGCCGGCGAGTCGGACGGAGACAGGGGGCCGGCGAGTCGGACGGAGACAGGGGGCCGGCGAGTCGGACGGAGACAGGGGGCCGGCGAGTCGGACGGAGACAGGGGGCCGGCGAGTCGGACGGAGACGGGGCCGGCGAGTCGGACGGAGACAGGGGGCCGGCGAGTCGGACGGAGACAGGGGGCCGGCGAGTCGGACGGAGACTGGGGGCCGGCGAGTGGGACGGAGACTGGGGGCCGGCGAGTGGGACGGAGACTGGGGGCCGGCGAGTGGGACGGAGACTGGGGGCCGGCGAGTGGGACGGAGACTGGGGGCCGGCGAGTGGGCGGAGACTGGGGGCCGGCGAGTGGGACGGAGACTGGGGGCCGGCGAGTCGGACGGAGACAGGGGGCCGGCGAGTCGGACTGAGACAGGGGTCCGGCGAGTCGGACGGAGACTGGTGGCCGGCGAGTCGGACGGAGACTGGGGGCCGGCGAGTGGGACGGAGACTGGGGGCCGGCGAGTGGGACGGAGACTGGGGGCCGGCGAGTGGGACGAAGACTGGGGGACGGAGACTGGGGGCCGGCGAGTGGGACGGAGACTGGGGGCCGGCGAGTGGGACGGAGACTGGGGGCCGGCGAGTGGGAGGGAGACTGGGGGCCGGCGAGTGGGACGGAGACTGGGGGCCGGCGAGTGGGCGGAGACTGGGGGCCGGCGAGTGGGACGGAGACTGGGGGCCGGCGAGTGGGACGGAGACTGGGGGCCGGCGAGTGGGACGGAGACTGGGGGCCGGCGGGTGGGACGGAGACTGGGGGCCGGCGAGTGGGACGGAGACTGGGGGCCGGCGAGTGGGACGGAGACTGGGGGCCGGCGAGTGGGACGGAGACTGGGGGCCGGCGAGTGGGACGGAGACTGGGGGCCGGCGAGTGGGACGGAGACTGGGGGCCGGCGAGTGGGACGGAGACTGGGGGCCGGCGAGTGGGACGGAGACTGGGGGCCGGCGAGTGGGACGGAGACTGGGGGCCGGCGAGTGGGACGGAGACTGGGGGCCGGCGAGTGGGACGGAGACTGGGGGCCGGCGAGTGGGACGGAGACTGGGGGCCGGCGAGTGGGACGGAGACTGGGGGCCGGCGAGTGGGACGGAGACTGGGGGCCGGCTAGTGGGACGGAGACTGGGGGCCGGCGAGTGGGACGGAGACTGGGGGCCGGCGAGTGGGACGGAGACTGGGGGCCGGCGAGTGGGACGGAGACTGGGGGCCGGCGAGTGGGACGGAGACTGGGGGCCGGCGAGTGGGACGGAGACTGGGGGCCGGCGAGTGGGACGGAGACTGGGGGCCGGCGAGTGGGACGGAGACTGGGGGCCGGCGAGTGAGACGGAGACTGGGGGCCGGCGAGTGGGACGGAGACTGGGGGCCGGCGAGTGGGACGGAGACCGGGGGCCGGCGAGTGGGACGGAGACCGGGGGCCGGCGAGTGGGACGGAGACCGGGGGCCGGCGAGTGGGACGGAGACCGGGGGCCGGCGAGTGGGACGGAGACCGGGGGCCGGCGAGTGGGACGGAGACCGGGGGCCGGCGAGTGGGACGGAGACCGGGGGCCGGCGAGTGGGACGGAGACCGCGGGCCGGCGAGTGGGACGGAGACCGGGGGCCGGCGAGTGGGACGGAGACCGGGGGCCGGCGAGTGGGACGGAGACCGGGGGCCGGCGAGTGGGACGGAGACCGGGGGCCGGCGAGTGGGACGGAGACCGGGGGCCGGCGAGTGGGACGGAGACCGGGGGCCGGCGAGTGGGACGGAGACCGGGGGCCGGCGAGTGGGACGGAGACCGGGGGCCGGCGAGTGGGACGGAGACCGGGGGCCGGCGAGTGGGACGGAGACCGGGGGCCGGCGAGTGGGACGGAGACCGGGGGCCGGCGAGTGGGACGGAGACCGGGGGCCGGCGAGTGGGACGGAGACCGGGGGCCGGCGAGTGGGACGGAGACCGGGGGCCGGCGAGTGGGACGGAGACCGGGGGCCGGCGAGTGGGACGGAGACCGGGGGCCGGCGAGTGGGACGGAGACCGGGGGCCGGCGAGTGGGACGGAGACTGGGGGCCGGCGAGTGGGACGGACACTGGGGGCCGGCGAGTGGGACAGAGACTGGGTCCTGTCTTTGTTCGACTGGAGCAGGACAGAGAGGGAGAGATTCTTAGCAGGAGTGCTGAGGGTGAGCAAAGTACTGATTTATTTCTTTATTTATTTGTTGTATTCCTTGTTTGTTTCGCGGGCTTTTTTCTAGGTTTTAAATTAAGGGAAGTGACGTCAGCTGAAGGGGATTCTGGGAGATTGAGTTCTTCGTCGAAAAGTCAGGTCCCTGGGGTGTTCGGCCTCTTTGTGAGTGGGACAGAGACAGGGGTCCGGTGAGTGGGACAGAGACAGGGGTCCGGTGCGTGGGACAGAGACAGGGGGCCGGTGCGTGCGACAGAGACAGGGGTCCGGTGAGTGGGACAGAGACTGGGGTCCGGCGAGTCGGACAGAGACTGGGGTCCGGCGAGTCGGACAGAGACTGGGGTCCGGCGAGTCGGACAGAGACTGGGGGCCGGCGGGTCGGACAGAGACTGGGGGCCGGCGAGTCGGACAGAGACTGGGGGCCGGCGAGTCGGACAGAGACTGGGGGCCGGCGAGTCGGACAGAGACTGGGGGCCGGCGAGTGGGACAGAGACTGGGGGCCGGCGAGTGGGACAGAGACTGGGTGCCGGCGAGTGGGACAGAGACTGGGGGCCGGCGAGTGGGACAGAGACTGGGGGCCGGCGAGTGGGACAGAGTCTGGGGGCCGGCGAGTCGGACGGAGACAGGGGGCCGGCGAGTCGGACGGAGACAGGGGGCCGGCGAGTCGGACGGAGACAGGGGGCCGGCGAGTCGGACGGAGACAGGGGGCCGGCGAGTCGGACGGAGACAGGGGGCCGGCGAGTCGGACGGAGACAGGGGGCCGGCGAGTCGGACGGAGACAGGGGGCCGGCGAGTCGGACGGAGACAGGGGGCCGGCGAGTCGGACGGAGACAGGGGGCCGGCGAGTCGGACGGAGACAGGGGGCCGGCGAGTCGGACGGAGACAGGGGGCCGGCGAGTCGGACGGAGACAGGGGGCCGGCGAGTCGGACGGAGACAGGGGGCCGGCGAGTCGGACGGAGACAGGGGGCCGGCGAGTCGGACGGAGACAGGGGGCCGGCGAGTCGGACGGAGACAGGGGGCCGGCGAGTCGGACGGAGACAGGGGGCCGGCGAGTCGGACGGAGACAGGGGGCCGGCGAGTCGGACGGAGACAGGGGGCCGGCGAGTCGGACGGAGACAGGGGGCCGGCGAGTGGGACGGAGACCGGGGGCCGGCGAGTGGGACGGAGACTGGGGGCCGGCGAGTCGGACGGAGACAGGGGGCCGGCGAGTCGGACGGAGACAGGGGTCCGGCGAGTCGGACGGAGACTGGTGGCCGGCGAGTCGGACGGAGACTGGGGGCCGGCGAGTGGGACTGAGACTGGGGGCCGGCGAGTCGGACAGAGACTGGGGGCCGGCGAGTCGGACAGAGACTGGGGGCCGGCGAGTCGGACAGAGACTGGGGGCCGGCGAGTGGGACAGAGACTGGGGGCCGACGTGTGGGACAGAGACTGGGGGCCGGCGAGTGGGACAGAGACTGGGGGCCGGCGAGTGGGACAGAGACTGGGAGCCGGCGAGTGGGACAGAGTCTGGGGGCCGGCGAGTGGGACAGAGACTGGGGGCCGGCGAGTGGGACAGAGACTGGGGGCCGGCGAGTGGGACAGAGACTGGGGGCCGGCGAGTGGGACAGAGACTGGGGGCCGGCGAGTGGGACAGAGACTGGGGGCCGGCGAGTGGGACAGAGACTGGGTCCTGTCATTGTTCGACTGGAGCAGGACAGAGAGGGAGAGATTCTTAGCAGGAGTGCTGAGGGTGAGCAAAGTACTGATTTATTTCTTTATTTATTTGTTGTATTCCTTGTTTGTTTCGCGGGCTTTTTTCCAGGTTTTAAATTAAGGGAAGTGACGTCAGCTGAAGGGGATTCTGGGAGATTCAGTTCTTCGTCGAAAAGTCAGGTCCCTGGGGGGTTCGGCCTCTTTGTGAGTGGGACAGAGACAGGGGTCCGGTGAGTGGGACAGAGACAGGGGTCCGGTGCTTGGGACAGAGACAGGGGTCCGGTGCGTGGGACAGAGACGGGTGTCCTGCGGGTGGGACAGAGACAGGGGGCCGGCGAGTCGGACAGAGACAGGGGGCCGGCGAGTCGGACAGAGACAGGGGGCGGGCGAGTCGGACAGAGACAGGGGGCCGGCGAGTCGGACAGAGACAGGGGGCCGGCGAGTGGGACGGAGACTGGGGGCCGGCGAGTGGGACGGAGACTGAGGGCCGGCGAGTGGGACGGAGACTGGGGGCCGGCGAGTCGGACGGAGACAGGGGGCCGGCGAGTCGGACGGAGACAGGGGGCCGGCGAGTGGGACGGAGACTGAGGGCCGGCGAGTCGGACGGAGACAGGGGTCCGGCGAGTCGGACGGAGACTGGGGTCCGGCGAGTCGGACGGAGACTGGGGTCCGGCGAGTCGTACGGAGACTGGGGTCCGGCGAGTGGGACGGAGACTGGGGTCCGGCGAGTGGGACAGAGACTGGGGTCCGGCGAGTGCGACAGAGACTGGGGTCCGGCGAGTGGGACAGAGACTGGGGTCCGGCGTATGGGACAGAGACTGGGGTCCGGCGAGTGGGACAGAGACTGGGGTCCGGCGAGTGGGACAGAGACTGGGGTCCGGCGAGTGGGACAGAGACTGGGGTCCGGCGAGTGGGACAGAGACTGGGGACCGGCGAGTGGGACGGAGACTGGGGGCCAGCGAGTGGGACGGAGACTGGGGGCCGGCGAGTGGGACGGAGACTGGGGGCCGGCGAGTGGGACGGAGACTGGGGGCCGGCGAGTGGGACGGAGACTGGGGGCCGGCGAGTGGGACGGAGACTGGGGGCCGGCGAGTGGGACGGAGACTGGGGGCCGGCGAGTGGGACGGAGACTGGGGGCCGGCGAGTCGGACGGAGACAGGGGGCCGGCGAGTCGGACGGAGACAGGGGGCCGGCGAGTGGGACGGAGACAGGGGGCCGGCGAGTGGGACGGTGACTGCGGTCCGGCGAGTCGGACGGAGACTGGGGTCCGGCGAGTGGGACGGAGACTGGGGTCCGGCGAGTGGGACGGAGACTGGGGTCCGGCGAGTGGGACGGAGACTGGGGTCCGGCGAGTGGGACGGAGACTGGGGTCCGGCGAGTGGGACAGAGACTGGGGTCCGGCGAGTGGGACAGAGACTGGGGTCCGGCGAGTGGGACAGAGACTGGGGTCCGGCGAGTGGGACAGAGACTGGGGTCCGGCGAGTGGGACAGAGACTGGGGTCCAGCGAGTGGGACAGAGACTGGGGGCCGGCGAGTGGGACAGAGACTGGGGGCCGGCGAGTGGGACAGAGACTGGGGGCCGGCGAGTGGGACAGAGACTGGGGGCCGGCGAGTGGGACAGAGACTGGGGTCCAGCGAGTGGGACAGAGACTGGGGGCCGGCGAGTGAGACAGAGACTGGGGGCCGGCGAGTGGGACAGAGACTGGGGGCCGGCGAGTGGGACAGAGACTGGGGGCCGGCGAGTGGGACAGAGACCTGGGGCCGGCGAGTGGGACAGAGACTGGGTCCTGTCTTTGTTCGACTGGAGCAGGACAGAGAGGGAGAGATTCTTAGCAGGAGTGCTGAGGGTGAGCAAAGTACTGATTTATTTCTTTATTTATTTGTTGTATTCCTTGTTTGTTTTGCGGGCTTTTTTCCAGGTTTTAAATTAGGGGAAGTGACGTCAGCTGAAGGGGATTCTGGGAGATTGAGTTCTTCGTCGAAAAGTCAGGTCCCTGGGGTGTTCGGCCTCTTTGTGAGTGCGAGAGAGACAGGGGTCCGGTGAGTGGGACAGAGACAGGGGTCCGGTGCGTGGGACAGAGACAGGGGTCCGGTGCGTGGGACAGAGAGAGGGGGCCGGTGAGTGGGACAGAGATAGGGGTCCTGTGAGTGGGACAGAGACAGCGGTCCGGTGGGTGCGACAGAGACAGGGGGCCGGTGAGTGGGACAGAGACAGCGGTCCGGTGAGTGCGACAGAGACAGGGGGCCGGTGAGTGCGACAGAGACAGGGGTCCGGTGAGTGGGACAGAGACAGCGGTCCGGTGAGTGGGACAGAGACGGGGGTCCTGTGAGTGGGACAGAGACGGGGGTCCTGCGAGTGGGACAGAGACGGGGGGCCGGCGAGTCGGACAGAGACAGGGGGCCGGCGAGTCGGACAGAGACAGGGGGCCGGCGAGTCGGACAGAGACAGGGGGCCGGCGAGTCGGACAGAGACAGGGGGCCGGCGAGTCGGACAGAGACAGGGGGCCGGCGAGTCGGACGGAGACAGGGGGCCGGCGAGTCGGACGGAGACAGGGGGCCGGCGAGTCGGACGGAGACAGGGGGCCGGCGAGTCGGACGAGACAGGGGGCCGGCGAGTCGGACGGAGACAGGGGGCCGGCGAGTCGGACGGAGACAGGGGGCCGGCGAGTCGGACGGAGACAGGGGGCCGGCGAGTCGGACGGAGACAGGGGGCCGGCGAGTCGGACGGAGACAGGGGGCCGGCGAGTCGGACGGAGACAGGGGGCCGGCGAGTCGGACGGAGACAGGGGGCCGGCGAGTCGGACGGAGACAGGGGGCCGGCGAGTCGGACGGAGACAGGGGGCCGGCGAGTCGGACGGAGACAGGGGGCCGGCGAGTCGGACGGAGACAGGGGGCCGGCGAGTCGGACGGAGACAGGGGGCCGGCGAGTCGGACGGAGACAGGGGGCCGGCGAGTCGGACGGAGACAGGGGGCCGGCGAGTCGGACGGAGACAGGGGGCCGGCGAGTCGGACGGAGACAGGGGGCCGGCGAGTCGGACGGAGACAGGGGTCCGGCGAGTCGGACGGAGACTGGGGTCCGGCGAGTCGGACGGAGACTGGGGTCCGGCGAGTCGTACGGAGACTGGGGTCCGGCGAGTGGGACGGAGACTGGGGTCCGGCGAGTGGGACAGAGACTGGGGTCCGGCGAGTGCGACAGAGACTGGGGTCCGGCGAGTGCGACAGAGACTGGGGTCCGGCGAGTGGGACAGAGACTGGGGTCCGGCGTATGGGACAGAGACTGGGGTCCGGCGAGTGGGACAGAGACTGGGGTCCGGCGAGTGGGACAGAGACTGGGGTCCGGCGAGTGGGACAGAGACTGGGGTCCGGCGAGTGGGACGGAGACTGGGGTCCGGCGAGTGGGACGGAGACTGGGGGCCGGCGAGTGGGACGGAGACTGGGGGCCGGCGAGTGGGACGGAGACTGGGGGCCGGCGAGTGGGACGGAGACTGGGGGCCGGCGAGTGGGACGGAGACTGGGGGCCGGCGAGTGGGACGGAGACTGGGGGCCGGCGAGTCGGACGGAGACAGGGGGCCGGCGAGTCGGACGGAGACAGGGGGCCGGCGAGTGGGACGGAGAGAGGGGGCCGGCGAGTGGGACGGAGACTGCGGTCCGGCGAGTCGGACGGAGACTGGGGTCCGGCGAGTGGGACGGAGACTGGGGTCCGGCGAGTGGGACGGAGACTGGGGTCCGGCGAGTGGGACGGAGACTGGGGTCCGGCGATTGGGACAGAGACTGGGGTCCGGCGAGTGGGACAGAGACTGGGGTCCGGCGAGTGGGACAGAGACTGGGGTCCGGCGAGTGGGACAGAGACTGGGGTCCGGCGAGTGGGACAGAGACTGGGGTCCGGCGAGTGGGACAGAGACTGGGGTCCGGCGAGTGGGACAGAGACTGGGGGCCGGCGAGTGGGACAGAGACTGGGGGCCGGCGAGTGGGACAGAGACTGGGTGCCGGCGAGTGGGACAGAGACTGGCGGCCGGCGAGTGGGACAGAGACTGGGGGCCGGCGAGTGGGACAGAGACCTGGGGCCGGCGAGTGGGACAGAGACTGGGTCCTGTCTTTGTTCGACTGGAGCAGGACAGAGAGGGAGAGATTCTTAGCAGGAGTGCTGAGGGTGAGCAAAGTACTGATTTATTTCTTAATTTATTTGTTGTATTCCTTGTTTGTTTTGCGGGCTTTTCTCCAGGTTTTATATTAGGGGAAGTGACGTCAGCTGAAGGGGATTCTGGGAGATTGAGTTCTTCGTCGCAAAGTCAGGTCCCTGGGGTGTTCGGCCTCTTTGTGAGTGCGAGAGAGACAGGGGTCCGGTGAGTGGGACAGAGACAGGGGTCCGGTGCGTGGGACAGAGACAGGGGTCCGGTGCGTGGGACAGAGAGAGGGGGCCGGTGAGTGGGACAGAGATAGGGGTCCTGTGAGTGGGACAGAGACAGCGGTCCGGTGAGTGCGACAGAGACAGGGGGCCGGTGAGTGCGACAGAGACAGGGGTCCGGTGAGTGGGACAGAGACAGCGGTCCGGTGAGTGCGACAGAGACAGGGGGCCGGTGAGTGCGACAGAGACAGGGGTCCGGTGAGTGGGACAGAGACAGCGGTCCGGTGAGTGGGACAGAGACGGGGGTACTGTGAGTGGGACAGAGACGGGGGTCCTGTGAGTGGGACAGAGACAGGGGGCCGGCGAGTCGGACAGAGACAGGGGGCCGGCGAGTCGGACAGAGACAGGGGGCCGGCGAGTCGGACAGAGACAGGGGGCCGGCGAGTCGGACAGAGACAGGGGGCCGGCGAGTCGGACGGAGAGAGGGGGCCGGCGAGTCGGACGGAGACAGGGGGCCGGCGAGTCGGACGGAGACAGGGGGCCGGCGAGTCGGACGGAGACAGGGGGCCGGCGAGTCGGACGGAGACAGGGGGCCGGCGAGTCGGACGGAGACAGGGGGCCGGCGAGTCGGACGGAGACAGGGGGCCGGCGAGTCGGACGGAGACAGGGGGCCGGCGAGTCGGACGGAGACAGGGGGCCGGCGAGTCGGACGGAGACAGGGGGCCGGCGAGTCGGACGGAGACAGGGGGTCGGCGAGTCGGACGGAGACAGGGGGCCGGCGAGTGGGACGGAGACTGTGGGCCGGCGAGTGGGACGGAGACTGGGGGCCGGCGAGTGGGACAGAGACTGGGTCCTGTCTTTGTTCGACTGGAGCAGGACAGAGAGGGAGAGATTCTTAGCAGGAATGCTGAGGGTGAGCAAAGTACTGATTTATTTCTTTATTTATTTGTTGTATTCCTTGTTTGTTTCGCGGGCTTTTTTCTAGGTTTTAAATTACGGGAAGTGACGTCAGCTGAAGGGGATTCTGGGAGATTGAGTTCTTCGTCGAAAAGTCAGGTCCCTGGGGTGTTCGGCCTCTTTGTGAGTGGGACAGAGACAGGGGTCCGGTGAGTGGGACAGAGACAGGGGTCCGGTGCGTGGGACAGAGACAGGGGGCCGGTGAGTGCGACAGAGACAGGGGGCCAGTGAGTGCGATAGAGACAGGGGGCCGGTGAGTGCGACAGAGACAGCGGTCCGGTGAGTGCGACAGAGACAGGGGCCCGGTGCGTGCGACAGAGACAGGGGTCCGGTGAGTGGGACAGAGACTGCGGTCCGGCGAGTCGGACGGAGACTGGGGTCCGGCGAGTGGGACGGAGACTGGGGTCCGGCGAGTGGGACGGAGACTGGGGTCCGGCGAGTGGGACGGAGACTGGGGTCCGGCGATTGGGACAGAGACTGGGGTCCGGCGAGTGGGACAGAGACTGGGGTCCGGCGAGTGGGACAGAGACTGGGGTCCGGCGAGTGGGACAGAGACTGGGGTCCGGCGAGTGGGACAGAGACTGGGGTCCGGCGAGTGGGACAGAGACTGGGGTCCGGCGAGTGGGACAGAGACAGGGGGCCGGCGAGTGGGACAGAGACTGGGGGCCGGCGAGTGGGACAGAGACTGGGGGCCGGCGAGTGGGACAGAGACTGGGGGCCGGCGAGTGGGACAGAGACTGGCGGCCGGCGAGTGGGACAGAGACTGGGGGCCGGCGAGTGGGACAGAGACCTGGGGCCGGCGAGTGGGACAGAGACTGGGTCCTGTCTTTGTTCGACTGGAGCAGGACAGAGAGGGAGAAATTCTTAGCAGGAGTGCTGAGGGTGAGCAAAGTACTGATTTATTTCTTAATTTATTTGTTGTATTCCTTGTTTGTTTTGCGGGCTTTTCTCCAGGTTTTATATTAGGGGAAGTGACGTCAGCTGAAGGGGATTCTGGGAGATTGAGTTCTTCGTCGAAAAGTCAGGTCCCTGGGGTGTTCGGCCTCTTTGTGAGTGCGAGAGAGACAGGGGTCCGGTGAGTGGGACAGAGACAGGGGTCCGGTGCGTGGGACAGAGACAGGGGTCCGGTGCGTGGGACAGAGAGAGGGGGCCGGTGAGTGGGACAGAGATAGGGGTCCTGTGAGTGGGACAGAGACAGCGGTCCGGTGAGTGCGACAGAGACAGGGGGCCGGTGAGTGCGACAGAGACAGGGGTCCGGTGAGTGGGACAGAGACAGCGGTCCGGTGAGTGCGACAGAGACAGGGGGCCGGTGAGTGCGACAGAGACAGGGGTCCGGTGAGTGGGACAGAGACAGCGGTCCGGTGAGTGGGACAGAGACGGGGGTACTGTGAGTGGGACAGAGACGGGGGTCCTGTGAGTGGGACAGAGACGGGGGGCCGGCGAGTCGGACAGAGACAGGGGGCCGGCGAGTCGGACAGAGACAGGGGGCCGGCGAGTCGGACAGAGACAGGGGGCCGGCGAGTCGGACAGAGACAGGGGGCCGGCGAGTCGGACAGAGACAGGGGGCCGGCGAGTCGGACGGAGACAGGGGGCCGGCGAGTCGGACGGAGACAGGGGGCCGGCGAGTCGGACGGAGACAGGGGGCCGGCGAGTCGGACGGAGACAGGGGGCCGGCGAGTCGGACGGAGACAGGGGGCCGGCGAGTCGGACGGAGACAGGGGGCCGGCGAGTCGGACGGAGACAGGGGGCCGGCGAGTCGGACGGAGACAGGGGGCCGGCGAGTCGGACGGAGACAGGGGGCCGGCGAGTCGGACGGAGACAGGGGGCCGGCGAGTCGGACGGAGACAGGGGGCCGGCGAGTCGGACGGAGACAGGGGGCCGGCGAGTCGGACGGAGACAGGGGGCCGGCGAGTCGGACGGAGACAGGGGGCCGGCGAGTCGGACGGAGACAGGGGGCCGGCGAGTCGGACGGAGACAGGGGGCCGGCGAGTCGGACGGAGACAGGGGGCCGGCGAGTCGGACGGAGACAGGGGGCCGGCGAGTCGGACGGAGACAGGGGGCCGGCGAGTCGGACGGAGACAGGGGGCCGGCGAGTCGGACGGAGACAGGGGGCCGGCGAGTCGGACGGAGACAGGGGGCCGGCGAGTCGGACGGAGACAGGGGGCCGGCGAGTCGGACGGAGACAGGGGGCCGGCGAGTCGGACGGAGACAGGGGGCCGGCGAGTCGGACGGAGACAGGGGGCCGGCGAGTCGGACGGAGACAGGGGGCCGGCGAGTCGGACGGAGACAGGGGGCCGGCGAGTCGGACGGAGACAGGGGGCCGGCGAGTCGGACGGAGACAGGGGGCCGGCGAGTCGGACGGAGACAGGGGGCCGGCGAGTCGGACGGAGACAGGGGGCCGGCGAGTCGGACGGAGACAGGGGGCCGGCGAGTCGGACGGAGACAGGGGGCCGGCGAGTCGGACGGAGACAGGGGGCCGGCGAGTCGGACGGAGACAGGGGGCCGGCGAGTCGGACGGAGACAGGGGGCCGGCGAGTCGGACGGAGACAGGGGGCCGGCGAGTCGGACGGAGACAGGGGGCCGGCGAGTCGGACGGAGACAGGGGGCCGGCGAGTCGGACGGAGACAGGGGGCCGGCGAGTCGGACGGAGACAGGGGGCCGGCGAGTCGGACGGAGACAGGGGGCCGGCGAGTCGGACGGAGACAGGGGGCCGGCGAGACGGACGGAGACAGGGGGCCGGCGAGTGGGACGGTGACTGGGGGCCGACGAGTGGGACGGAGACTGGGGGCCGGCGAGTGGGACGGAGACTGGGGGCCGGCGAGTGGGACGGAGACTGGGGGCCGGCGAGTGGGACGGAGACTGGGGGCCGGCGAGTCGGACGGAGACTGGGGGCCGGCGAGTCGGACGGAGACAGGGGGCCGGCGAGTCGGACGGAGACAGGGGGCCGGCGAGTCGGACGGAGACAGGGGGCCGGCGAGTGGGACGGAGACTGCGGTCCGGCGAGTCGGACGGAGACTGGGGTCCGGCGAGTGGGACGGAGACTGGGGTCCGGCGAGTGGGACGGAGACTGGGGTCCGGCGAGTGGGACGGAGACTGGGGTCCGGCGATTGGGACAGAGACTGGGGTCCGGCGAGTGGGACAGAGACTGGGGTCCGGCGAGTGGGACAGAGACTGGGGTCCGGCGAGTGGGACAGAGACTGGGGTCCGGCGAGTGGGACAGAGACTGGGGTCCGGCGAGTGGGACAGAGACTGGGGTCCGGCGAGTGGGACAGAGACTGGGGGCCGGCGAGTGGGACAGAGACTGGGGGCCGGCGAGTGGGACAGAGACTGGGGGCCGGCGAGTGGGACAGAGACTGGGGGCCGGCGAGTGGGACAGAGACTGGCGGCCGGCGAGTGGGACAGAGACTGGGGGCCGGCGAGTGGGACAGAGACCTGGGGCCGGCGAGTGGGACAGAGACTGGGTCCTGTCTTTGTTCGACTGGAGCAGGACAGAGAGGGAGAGATTCTTAGCAGGAGTGCTGAGGGTGAGCAAAGTACTGATTTATTTCTTAATTTATTTGTTGTATTCCTTGTTTGTTTTGCGGGCTTTTCTCCAGGTTTTATATTAGGGGAAGTGACGTCAGCTGAAGGGGATTCTGGGAGATTGAGTTCTTCATCGAAAAGTCAGGTCCCTGGGGTGTTCGGCCTCTTTGTGAGTGCGAGAGAGACAGGGGTCCGGTGAGTGGGACAGAGACAGGGGTCCGGTGCGTGGGACAGAGACAGGGGTCCGGTGCGTGGGACAGAGAGAGGGGGCCGGTGAGTGGGACAGAGATAGGGGTCCTGTGAGTGGGACAGAGACAGCAGTCCGGTGAGTGCGACAGAGACAGGGGGCCGGTGAGTGCGACAGAGACAGGGGTCCGGTGAGTGCGACAGAGACAGGGGGCCGGTGAGTGCGACAGAGACAGGGGTCCGGTGAGTGGGACAGAGACAGCGGTCCGGTGAGTGGGACAGAGACGGGGGTACTGTGAGTGGGACAGAGACGGGGGTCCTGTGAGTGGGACAGAGACGGGGGGCCGGCGAGTCGGACAGAGACAGGGGGCCGGCGAGTCGGACAGAGACAGGGGGCCGGCGAGTCGGACAGAGACAGGGGGCCGGCGAGTCGGACAGAGACAGGGGGCCGGCGAGTCGGACGGAGACAGGGGGCCGGCGAGTCGGACGGAGACAGGGGGCCGGCGAGTCGGACGGAGACAGGGGGCCGGCGAGTCGGACGGAGACAGGGGGCCGGCGAGTCGGACGGAGACAGGGGGCCGGCGAGTCGGACGGAGACAGGGGGCCGGCGAGTCGGACGGAGACAGGGGGCCGGCGAGTCGGACGGAGACAGGGGGCCGGCGAGTCGGACGGAGACAGGGGGCCGGCGAGTCGGACGGAGACAGGGGGCCGGCGAGTCGGACGGAGACAGGGGGCCGGCGAGTCGGACGGAGACAGGGGGCCGGCGAGTCGGACGGAGACAGGGGGCCGGCGAGTCGGACGGAGACAGGGGGCCGGCGAGTCGGACGGAGACAGGGGGCCGGCGAGTCGGACGGAGACAGGGGGCCGGCGAGTCGGACGGAGACAGGGGGCCGGCGAGTCGGACGGAGACAGGGGGCCGGCGAGTCGGACGGAGACAGGGGGCCGGCGAGTCGGACGGAGACAGGGGGCCGGCGAGTCGGACGGAGACAGGGGGCCGGCGAGTCGGACGGAGACAGGGGGCCGGCGAGTCGGACGGAGACAGGGGGCCGGCGAGTCGGACGGAGACAGGGGGCCGGCGAGTCGGACGGAGACAGGGGGCCGGCGAGTCGGACGGAGACAGGGGGCCGGCGAGTCGGACGGAGACAGGGGGCCGGCGAGTCGGACGGAGACAGGGGGCCGGCGAGTCGGACGGAGACAGGGGGCCGGCGAGTCGGACGGAGACAGGGGGCCGGCGAGTCGGACGGAGACAGGGGGCCGGCGAGTCGGACGGAGACAGGGGGCCGGCGAGTCGGACGGAGACAGGGGGCCGGCGAGTCGGACGGAGACAGGGGGCCGGCGAGTCGGACGGAGACAGGGGGCCGGCGAGTGGGACGGAGACTGGGGGCCGGCGAGTGGGACGGAGACTGGGGGCCGGCGAGTCGGACGGAGACTGGGGGCCGGCGAGTCGGACGGAGACAGGGGGCCGGCGAGTCGGACGGAGACAGGGGGCCGGCGAGTCGGACGGAGACAGGGGGCCGGCGAGTGGGACGGAGACTGCGGTCCGGCGAGTCGGACGGAGACTGGGGTCCGGCGAGTGGGACGGAGACTGGGGTCCGGCGAGTGGGACGGAGACTGGGGTCCGGCGAGTGGGACGGAGACTGGGGTCCGGCGAGTGGGACGGAGACTGGGGTCCGGCGATTGGGACAGAGACTGGGGTCCGGCGAGTGGGACAGAGACTGGGGTCCGGCGAGTGGGACAGAGACTGGGGTCCGGCGAGTGGGACAGAGACTGGGGTCCGGCGAGTGGGACAGAGACTGGGGTCCGGCGAGTGGGACAGAGACTGGGGGCCGGCGAGTGGGACAGAGACTGGGGGCCGGCGAGTGGGACAGAGACTGGGGGCCGGCGAGTGGGACAGAGACTGGGGGCCGGCGAGTGGGACAGAGACTGGCGGCCGGCGAGTGGGACAGAGACTGGGGGCCGGCGAGTGGGACAGAGACCTGGGGCCGGCGAGTGGGACAGAGACTGGGTCCTGTCTTTGTTCGACTGGAGCAGGACAGAGAGGGAGAGATTCTTAGCAGGAGTGCTGAGGGTGAGCAAAGTACTGATTTATTTCTTAATTTATTTGTTGTATTCCTTGTTTGTTTTGCGGGCTTTTCTCCAGGTTTTATATTAGGGGAAGTGACGTCAGCTGAAGGGGATTCTGGGAGATTGAGTTCTTCGTCGAAAAGTCAGGTCCCTGGGGTGTTCGGCCTCTTTGTGAGTGCGAGAGAGACAGGGGTCCGGTGAGTGGGACAGAGACAGGGGTCCGGTGCGTGGGACAGAGACAGGGGTCCGGTGCGTGGGACAGAGAGAGGGGGCCGGTGAGTGGGACAGAGATAGGGGTCCTGTGAGTGGGACAGAGACAGCGGTCCGGTGAGTGCGACAGAGACAGGGGGCCGGTGAGTGCGACAGAGACAGGGGTCCGGTGAGTGGGACAGAGACAGCGGTCCGGTGAGTGCGACAGAGACAGGGGGCCGGTGAGTGGGACAGAGACAGGGGTCCGGTGAGTGGGACAGAGACAGCGGTCCGGTGAGTGGGACAGAGACGGGGGTACTGTGAGTGGGACAGAGACGGGGGTCCTGTGAGTGGGACAGAGACGGGGGGCCGGCGAGTCGGACAGAGACGGGGGGCCGGCGAGTCGGACAGAGACAGGGGGCCGGCGAGTCGGACAGAGACAGGGGGCCGGCGAGTCGGACAGAGACAGGGGGCCGGCGAGTCGGACAGAGACAGGGGGCCGGCGAGTCGGACGGAGACAGGGGGCCGGCGAGTCGGACGGAGACAGGGGGCCGGCGAGTCGGACGGAGACAGGGGGCCGGCGAGTCGGACGGAGACAGGGGGCCGGCGAGTCGGACGGAGACAGGGGGCCGGCGAGTCGGACGGAGACAGGGGGCCGGCGAGTCGGACGGAGACAGGGGGCCGGCGAGTCGGACGGAGACAGGGGGCCGGCGAGTCGGACGGAGACAGGGGGCCGGCGAGTCGGACGGAGACAGGGGGCCGGCGAGTCGGACGGAGACAGGGGGCCGGCGAGTCGGACGGAGACAGGGGGCCGGCGAGTCGGACGGAGACAGGGGGCCGGCGAGTCGGACGGAGACAGGGGGCCGGCGAGTCGGACGGAGACAGGGGGCCGGCGAGTCGGACGGAGACAGGGGGCCGGCGAGTCGGACGGAGACAGGGGGCCGGCGAGTCGGACGGAGACAGGGGGCCGGCGAGTCGGACGGAGACAGGGGGCCGGCGAGTCGGACGGAGACAGGGGGCCGGCGAGTCGGACGGAGACAGGGGGCCGGCGAGTCGGACGGAGACAGGGGGCCGGCGAGTCGGACGGAGACAGGGGGCCGGCGAGTCGGACGGAGACAGGGGGCCGGCGAGTCGGACGGAGACAGGGGGCCGGCGAGTCGGACGGAGACAGGGGGCCGGCGAGTCGGACGGAGACAGGGGGCCGGCGAGTCGGACGGAGACAGGGGGCCGGCGAGTCGGACGGAGACAGGGGGCCGGCGAGTGGGACGGAGACAGGGGGCCGGCGAGTGGGACGGAGACTGGGGTCCGGCGAGTGGGACAGAGACTGGGGTCCGGCGAGTGGGACAGAGACTGGGGTCCGGCGAGTGGGACAGAGACTGGGGTCCGGCGAGTGGGACAGAGACTGGGGGCCGGCGAGTGGGACAGAGACTGGGGGCCGGCGAGTGGGACAGAGACTGGGGGCCGGCGAGTGGGACAGAGACTGGGGGCCGGCGAGTGGGACAGAGACTGGCGGCCGGCGAGTGGGACAGAGACTGGGGGCCGGCGAGTGGGACAGAGACCTGGGGCCGTCGAGTGGGACAGAGACTGGGTCCTGTCTTTGTTCGACTGGAGCAGGACAGAGAGGGAGAGATTCTTAGCAGGAGTGCTGAGGGTGAGCAAAGTACTGATTTATTTCTTAATTTATTTGTTGTATTCCTTGTTTGTTTTGCGGGCTTTTCTCCAGGTTTTATATTAGGGGAAGTGACGTCAGCTGAAGGGGATTCTGGGAGATTGAGTTCTTCGTCGAAAAGTCAGGTCCCTGGGGTGTTCGGCCTCTTTGTGAGTGCGAGAGAGACAGGGGTCCGGTGAGTGGGACAGAGACAGGGGTCCGGTGCGTGGGACAGAGACAGGGGTCCGGTGCGTGGGACAGAGAGAGGGGGCCGGTGAGTGGGACAGAGATAGGGGTCCTGTGAGTGGGACAGAGACAGCGGTCCGGTGAGTGCGACAGAGACAGGGGGCCGGTGAGTGCGACAGAGACAGGGGTCCGGTGAGTGGGACAGAGACAGCGGTCCGGTGAGTGCGACAGAGACAGGGGGCCGGTGAGTGCGACAGAGACAGGGGTCCGGTGAGTGGGACAGAGACAGCGGTCCGGTGAGTGGGACAGAGACGGGGGTACTGTGAGTGGGACAGAGACGGGGGTCCTGTGAGTGGGACAGAGACGGGGGGCCGGCGAGTCGGACAGAGACGGGGGGCCGGCGAGTCGGACAGAGACGGGGGGCCGGCGAGTCGGACAGAGACGGGGGGCCGGCGAGTCGGACAGAGACGGGGGGCCGGCGAGTCGGACAGAGACGGGGGGCCGGCGAGTCGGACGGAGACGGGGGGCCGGCGAGTCGGACGGAGACGGGGGGCCGGCGAGTCGGACGGAGACGGGGGGCCGGCGAGTCGGACGGAGACGGGGGGCCGGCGAGTCGGACGGAGACGGGGGGCCGGCGAGTCGGACGGAGACGGGGGGCCGGCGAGTCGGACGGAGACGGGGGGCCGGCGAGTCGGACGGAGACGGGGGGCCGGCGAGTCGAACGGAGACGGGGGGCCGGCGAGTCGGACGGAGACGGGGGGCCGGCGAGTCGGACGGAGACGGGGGGCCGGCGAGTCGGACGGAGACGGGGGGCCGGCGAGTCGGACGGAGACGGGGGGCCGGCGAGTCGGACGGAGACGGGGGGCCGGCGAGTCGGACGGAGACGGGGGGCCGGCGAGTCGGACGGAGACGGGGGGCCGGCGAGTCGGACGGAGACGGGGGGCCGGCGAGTCGGACGGAGACGGGGGGCCGGCGAGTCGGACGGAGACGGGGGGCCGGCGAGTCGGACGGAGACGGGGGGCCGGCGAGTCGGACGGAGACGGGGGGCCGGCGAGTCGGACGGAGACGGGGGGCCGGCGAGTCGGACGGAGACGGGGGGCCGGCGAGTCGGACGGAGACGGGGGGCCGGCGAGTCGGACGGAGACGGGGGGCCGGCGAGTCGGACGGAGACGGGGGGCCGGCGAGTCGGACGGAGACGGGGGGCCGGCGAGTCGGACGGAGACGGGGGGCCGGCGAGTCGGACGGAGACAGGGGGCCGGCGAGTCGGACGGAGACAGGGGGCCGGCGAGTCGGACGGAGACAGGGGGCCGGCGAGTCGGACGGAGACAGGGGGCCGGCGAGTCGGACGGAGACAGGGGGCCGGCGAGTCGGACGGAGACAGGGGGCCGGCGAGTCGGACGGAGACAGGGGGCCGGCGAGTCGGACGGAGACAGGGGGCCGACGAGTCGGACGGAGACAGGGGGCCGGCGAGTGGGACGGAGACAGGGGGCCGGCGAGTGGGACGGAGACTGGGGTCCGGCGAGTGGGACGGAGACTGGGGTCCGGCGAGTGGGACAGAGACTGGGGTCCGGCGAGTGGGACAGAGACTGGGGTCCGGCGAGTGGGACAGAGACTGGGGTCCGGCGAGTGGGACAGAGACTGGGGGCCGGCGAGTGGGACAGAGACTGGGGGCCGGCGAGTGGGACAGAGACTGGGGGCCGGCGAGTGGGACAGAGACTGGGGGCCGGCGAGTGGGACAGAGACTGGCGGCCGGCGAGTGGGACAGAGACTGGGGGCCGGCGAGTGGGACAGAGACCTGGGGCCGTCGAGTGGGACAGAGACTGGGTCCTGTCTTTGTTCGACTGGAGCAGGACAGAGAGGGAGAGATTCTTAGCAGGAGTGCTGAGGGTGAGCAAAGTACTGATTAATTTCTTAATTTATTTGTTGTATTCCTTGTTTGTTTTGCGGGCTTTTCTCCAGGTTTTATATTCGGGGGAAGTGACGTCAGCTGAAGGGGATTCTGGGAGATTGAGTTCTTCGTCGAAAAGTCAGGTCCCTGGGGTGTTCGGCCTCTTTGTGAGTGCGAGAGAGACAGGGGTCCGGTGAGTGGGACAGAGACAGGGGTCCGGTGCGTGGGACAGAGACAGGGGTCCGGTGCGTGGGACAGAGAGAGGGGGCCGGTGAGTGGGACAGAGATAGGGGTCCTGTGAGTGGGACAGAGACAGCGGTCCGGTGAGTGCGACAGAGACAGGGGGCCGGTGAGTGCGACAGAGACAGGGGTCCGGTGAGTGGGACAGAGACAGCGGTCCGGTGAGTGCGACAGAGACAGGGGGCCGGTGAGTGCGACAGAGACAGGGGTCCGGTGAGTGGGACAGAGACAGCGGTCCGGTGAGTGGGACAGAGACGGGGGTACTGTGAGTGGGACAGAGACGGGGGTCCTGTGAGTGGGACAGAGACGGGGGGCCGGCGAGTCGGACAGAGACGGGGGGCCGGCGAGTCGGACAGAGACGGGGGGCCGGCGAGTCGGACAGAGACGGGGGGCCGGCGAGTCGGACAGAGACGGGGGGCCGGCGAGTCGGACAGAGACGGGGGGCCGGCGAGTCGGACGGAGACGGGGGGCCGGCGAGTCGGACGGAGACGGGGGGCCGGCGAGTCGGACGGAGACGGGGGGCCGGCGAGTCGGACGGAGACGGGGGGCCGGCGAGTCGGACGGAGACGGGGGGCCGGCGAGTCGGACGGAGACGGGGGGCCGGCGAGTCGGACGGAGACGGGGGGCCGGCGAGTCGGACGGAGACGGGGGGCCGGCGAGTCGAACGGAGACGGGGGGGCCGGCGAGTCGGACGGAGACGGGGGGCCGGCGAGTCGGACGGAGACGGGGGGCCGGCGAGTCGGACGGAGACGGGGGGCCGGCGAGTCGGACGGAGACGGGGGGCCGGCGAGTCAGACGGAGACGGGGGGCCGGCGAGTCGGACGGAGACGGGGGGCCGGCGAGTCGGACGGAGACGGGGGGGCCGGCGAGTCGGACGGAGACGGGGGGCCGGCGAGTCGGACGGAGACGGGGGGCCGGCGAGTCGGACGGAGACGGGGGGCCGGCGAGTCGGACGGAGACGGGGGGCCGGCGAGTCGGACGGAGACGGGGGGCCGGCGAGTCGGACGGAGACGGGGGGCCGGCGAGTCGGACGGAGACGGGGGGCCGGCGAGTCGGACGGAGACGGGGGGCCGGCGAGTCGGACGGAGACGGGGGGCCGGCGAGTCGGACGGAGACGGGGGGCCGGCGAGTCGGACGGAGACGGGGGGCCGGCGAGTCGGACGGAGACGGGGGGCCGGCGAGTCGGACGGAGACAGGGGGCCGGCGAGTCGGACGGAGACGGGGGCCGGCGAGTCGGACGGAGACAGGGGGCCGGCGAGTCGGACGGAGACAGGGGGCCGGCGAGTCGGACGGAGACAGGGGGCCGGCGAGTCGGACGGAGACAGGGGGCCGGCGAGTCGGACGGAGACAGGGGGCCGGCGAGTCGGACGGAGACAGGGGGCCGGCGAGTCGGACGGAGACAGGGGGCCGGCGAGTCGGACGGAGACAGGGGGGCCGGCGAGTCGGACGGAGACAGGGGGCCGGCGAGTCGGACGGAGACAGGGGGCCGGCGAGTCGGACGGAGACAGGGGGCCGGCGAGTCGGACGGAGACAGGGGGCCGGCGAGTCGGACGGAGACAGGGGGCCGGCGAGTCGGACGGAGACAGGGGGCCGGCGAGTCGGACGGAGACAGGGGGCCGGCGAGTCGGACGGAGACAGGGGGCCGGCGAGTCGGACGGAGACAGGGGGCCGGCGAGTCGGACGGAGACAGGGGGCCGGCGAGTCGGACGGAGACAGGGGGCCGGCGAGTCGGACGGAGACAGGGGGCCGGCGAGTCGGACGGAGACAGGGGGCCGGCGAGTCGGACGGAGACAGGGGGCCGGCGAGTCGGACGGAGACAGGGGGCCGGCGAGTCGGACGGAGACAGGGGGCCGGCGAGTCGGACGGAGACAGGGGGCCGGCGAGTCGGACGGAGACAGGGGGCCGGCGAGTCGGACGGAGACAGGGGGCCGGCGAGTCGGACGGAGACAGGGGGCCGGCGAGTCGGACGGAGACAGGGGGCCGGCGAGTCGGACGGAGACTGGGGGCCGGCGAGTGGACGGAGACAGGGGGCCGGCGAGTCGGACGGAGACAGGGGGCCGGCGAGTCGGACGGAGACAGGGGTCCGGCGAGTCGGACGGAGACAGGGGGCCGGCGAGTCGGACGGAGACTGGGGTCCGGCGAGTCGGACGGAGACTGGGGGCCGGCGAGGGAGCCCGGCGAGTCGGACGGAGACAGGGGGCCGGCGAGTCGGACGGAGACAGGGGGCCGGCGAGTGGGACGGAGACTGGGGTCCGGCGAGTGGGACGGAGACTGGGGTCCGGCGAGTGGGACGGAGACTGGGGTCCGGCGAGTGGGACGGAGACTGGGGTCCGGCGAGTGGGACGGAGACTGGGGTCCGGCGAGTGGGACGGAGACTGGGGTCCGGCGAGTGGGACGGAGACTGGGGTCCGGCGAGTGGGACGGAGACTGGGGTCCGGCGAGTGGGACGGAGACTGGGGTCCGGCGAGTGGGACGGAGACTGGGGTCCGGCGAGTGGGACGGAGACTGGGGTCCGGCGAGTGGGACGGAGACTGGGGTCCGGCGAGTGGGACGGAGACTGGGGTCCGGCGAGTGGGACGGAGACTGGGGTCCGGCGAGTGGGACGGAGACTGGGGTCCGGCGAGTGGGACGGAGACTGGGGTCCGGCGAGTGGGACGGAGACTGGGGTCCGGCGAGTGGGACGGAGACTGGGGTCCGGCGAGTGGGACGGAGACTGGGGTCCGGCGAGTGGGACGGAGACTGGGGGTCCGGCGAGTGGGACGGAGACTGGGGTCCGGCGAGTGGGACGGAGACTGGGGTCCGGCGAGTGGGACGGAGACTGGGGTCCGGCGAGTGGGACGGAGACTGGGGTCCGGCGAGTGGGACGGAGACTGGGTCCGGCGAGTGGGACGGAGACTGGGGTCCGGCGAGTGGGGACGGAGACTGGGGTCCGGCGAGTGGGACGGAGACTGGGGTCCGGCGAGTGGGACGGAGACTGGGGTCCGGCGAGTGGGACGGAGACTGGGGTCCGGCGAGTGGGACGGAGACTGGGGTCCGGCGAGTGGGACGGAGACTGGGGTCCGGCGAGTGGGACGGAGACTGGGGTCCGGCGAGTGGGACGGAGACTGGGGTCCGGCGAGTGGGACGGAGACTGGGGTCCGGCGAGTGGGACGGAGACTGGGGTCCGGCGAGTGGGACGGAGACTGGGGTCCGGCGAGTGGGACGGAGACTGGGGTCCGGCGAGTGGGACGGAGACTGGGGTCCGGCGAGTGGGACGGAGACTGGGGTCCGGCGAGTGGGACGGAGACTGGGGTCCGGCGAGTGGGACGGAGACTGGGGTCCGGCGAGTGGGACGGAGACTGGGGTCCGGCGAGTGGGACGGAGACTGGGGTCCGGCGAGTGGGACGGAGACTGGGGTCCGGCGAGTGGGACGGAGACTGGGGTCCGGCGAGTGGGACGGAGACTGGGTCCGGCG
This sequence comes from Mustelus asterias, assembly GCF_964213995.1. Lineage (NCBI taxonomy): Eukaryota > Metazoa > Chordata > Chondrichthyes > Carcharhiniformes > Triakidae > Mustelus > Mustelus asterias. The sequence goes on from NW_027590948.1 coordinate 139,084, forward strand.
AGTGGGACGGAGACTGGGGTCCGGCGAGTGGGACGGAGACTGGGGTCCGGCGAGTGGGACGGAGACTGGGGTCCGGCGAGTGGGACGGAGACTGGGGTCCGGCGAGTGGGACGGAGACTGGGGTCCGGCGAGTGGGACGGAGACTGGGGTCCGGCGAGTGGGACGGAGACTGGGGTCCGGCGAGTGGGACGGAGACTGGGGTCCGGCGAGTGGGACGGAGACTGGGGTCCGGCGAGTGGGACGGAGACTGGGGTCCGGCGAGTGGGACGGAGACTGGGGTCCGGCGAGTGGGACGGAGACTGGGGTCCGGCGAGTGGGACGGAGACTGGGGTCCGGCGAGTGGGACGGAGACTGGGGTCCGGCGAGTGGGACGGAGACTGGGGTCCGGCGAGTGGGACGGAGACTGGGGTCCGGCGAGTGGGACGGAGACTGGGGTCCGGCGAGTGGGACGGAGACTGGGGTCCGGCGAGTGGACGGAGACTGGGGTCCGGCGAGTGGGACGGAGACTGGGGTCCGGCGAGTGGGACGGAGACTGGGGTCCGGCGAGTGGGACGGAGACTGGGGTCCGGCGAGTGGGACGGAGACTGGGGTCCGGCGAGTGGGACGGAGACTGGGGTCCGGCGAGTGGGACGGAGACTGGGGTCCGGCGAGTGGGACGGAGACTGGGGTCCGGCGAGTGGGACGGAGACTGGGGTCCGGCGAGTGGGACGGAGACTGGGGTCCCGGCGAGTGGGACGGAGACTGGGGTCCGGCGAGTGGGACGGAGACTG